>NC_135308.1:133864943-134167800 GCF_048772815.1 Callospermophilus lateralis
TGTGGAGATTGACTGTCTTTGCTTCAATTCCAGATAGGTGAGGAAGAAAAAATCTCCAAAGAATTTCTAATTACAAACCCATAAAGTGCTTTCAGATTATTAGTGTTCCAGGTACCTTGCAGAAGGAAATACAACTCCTCCCTATAAGAAATCACTTTCACAGAGCTTGAAGTCATATCATAGGCAAATTCCCATGTTTAAATATAGCTCAAGGTAAGTCATAAAACAAGCAATGAAACAAACCAGAGAAGCAGTAGAAATAATAACAAAGAGAAATAGATCAACAAAGACTGCAAATTTTAAGATTATATAAGAAAAAAATGAAATGATCATTAAACATTTAAATTAATAGGAAGGATTTAAAATATGATAAAGGAATAAAAGACTATGTTAAAAGACCCCACAAAATTTTATAAAGAACCAGATGTTCTAGTAATAATAATAATAATAATAATAATGTAACAGTTAAAAATACTTTCATGAACTTATACATTGGACACAGCAGAAGTAAGAATTTGTGAATCAGAAAATGTACTAAAGATTGTTCCCATGCTGCTCAGTCATGAGAATAATAAAATAAGGAGATTCAGTATGAGAAAGCAGTGTATGAATGAGAGATACCATTCAAAGAGCTCTTGGATAAGATTTCCAAAACTAATCAAAATTGTAAATTAGAGGATTTGATAGAGAAAAATTAGCATTAGTAGGGTAAATAAAAATAAATTTTAAGACACAATATAATAATATTCCAAAAGAAGATAAAGAAAGCATATTTAATGAAGTCAGAGGGAAAAACAAACAAAGATCCTTACACTGGTTTTTTTTGTTTGTTTTTTTTTGTTTGTTTGTTTGTTTTGTGGAAGATGTAAACTTTTAATCCACAGAATGGAATAAAGAGTATTGGGGGATATTAAAAAAAGAACAAGTAAAAGCCCCAAATAAAACAATAAAAATCAGTCCAAATTCTATTAGTGACTCAATTCAAATAGAAACCTATCCAGTTATGTTTACAAAGACATTTCAAAACACAAGGCAAATAAAGGCTGAAAATAAAATTTGAAAATATATTTATATGTATGTGTATACATATATATGTATGTGTCATCATATTTGATCTTAACAATAATCACAAAAAAAATTTTAAAGCTTTTTTTAGAACTTTAATTAAATTTTTCATTGGAAAAGTTATCCTATGTAATTAAGGATAGTTAAAAACAGATCTATTTCTTGTGGACAGTCTTTGTGATACTTTTTTCTATTATTTTCTTTATTGTTAAGGTCTGTGCATTATAAAATGTTTCAGTAATATTTTTTTTAGCTCTAACTCAAGCCCTGCTGAAAATCATGGGCAAGTTATATATATATATATCTCAGGAGTGTTATTTGCTGTCATTAACTTACACTATCACAAGTCAGGATTTTCTAAGCTTAAATTGAGCAGAAAAAAAATTGTTACTTTTCCTCAGGCTGGTTTCCAACAGCAAAAGTGTAAAGTGAATAAGAGCTGTTAAGGCCCATAGTAAATATCCAAGAATGAAGGTAAAACATTCAAAGTTTGAAAGCATAGTTTGAATTTTTTCGTATATAAATTGGTGTATTTTTGCCAGTTTAAAGAAAATACTGGAGCTGCTAAAAGGAATGTATGGTCTGGAATCACAATTACACAGAAAATGAAAAGTTGATTTTGCTGTTTGATTAGTAACCATATAAATAGAATTAAAAACATATTGAGTCATTTCCTATTCTTGTTAATCAAGCTCATTCCTGGTTCATTTCTAATGCTATCAATTTGCATCACATTGTTTGATATACTAGCCACCTTAATAGGAAGAATGCTAACTGCATGGAAAGTTTTAAGGTTTGATCATAGAACTTTTACTAAATTGTTTAGGTAGAACATCATTGTGAAGGGTCAAGTAATCTTGAGAAATATCTTTGAATCTTGATTGTGTGTTTTTGTCTATAGAGGTTTTTCCATTGTTTTCTTCAGTATGCACACATCTGTTATGAGCACACGTATTTGGAGCTCTGCTCTTTCTCAAACTGAGTGCATGTGCATTTGTTTCTACATATACCCATCTTGATAGTTACAAATCAAAAGAAGTCTTTCAAATACTCATTTTCTCCCCTGTTACAGCTTCAGGAATAACTGCATTGGAAAGAGCCCAGGAAAACAATGATTTGACTTTTCATTAATAACATCAGAGAAAATGATTCCACACCTAAGCCCAGTAGTCCTCTCTAATATTCCAAACACTTTAAAGAGGACATTTCTACCATTTTAACTGATTTTTTTCTTTTGCCAATTTAGAAACATTAAATTTTGGCTCCAACCTTCAAATCACTCTTTTAACTACAACTTGCTTCAACTCTTTCTTCCCCAAATACTTCTGCTTCTTTTCACTGATTTTTGAAAACCAGTAAAACACTCTTCAGGATCTCAAACATTTTGGGGTTATAAATTAAACAAATCTACTAGTGTGTTTTTAACAAGTTTTTTTTTTTTTTTTTTTGTAAGTGAGGATTGAGCAAAGCAGGGATCAGAGTTGGAGCATTTTTCAAATTGGCAAGCAAGTCAGAGAAGAAAGAAAGTTCATGGCAATTGACTTCTTTAGATTTCTTACTAAACAGTGAAAGACTATCTGCTTATTTTGACTTCTATATATCTTAAGATTGTGTGTGTGTGTGTGTGTGTGTGTGTGTGTGTGTGTACATGCGCATGCATGTGTCTGTGTGGTGGGGAAAAAGAGAGAGAGGAAAAAGTATTTTATATTCCCAATTGCTAAGGATGATGTAGAATCATAGATAGATGTCTATAGTTATTGAGATAGTTGTAAATATATACATACATTGATATAATTATTGATCCAAATCTTCAGAAGAGCTACATATTGCCCATAGTTCATAAGTTCTACAAATAACATTCCTTAATAAAATAATAACATAAAAAAACTATAACAATTATTAATGGATTCAAATAACAAAAGTGATATGGTACAAATTTTATTGTTGTTAGTTTTTAAATTGAATTTTCAAAAACATTCCTCCCTCAAATAAAATTGTAGTATTGTAAACTGCTAGCTTTATACTTACCATATAAACCCTCAGTTTTTTGTTTCTTGGCATATATGGGTAGAATTCAATCTATGATATGAAGGATACCTAGGATATCAAAAGTTGGAAATGGAAACAATGATATGCCAAGAAATGATAACAAAACAAGAAATAAAGAAATACGTACAGACGATCACCTGTTGTATAATTTTTGAAACTAAATTGTAATAAAACAAACAACATTAAGATAAGAAAGATGAATGGGAATCAATAAAGGACTTTCAATGCCAGGATAAACACTTGGAACTATAAATAATGATGAGACAGTGATGGTCTTTCAACAATGGAGTGATACGTTCAAATTTGAGTTTTGACAAGATTCATATTGCTGGTGTGCACCAGAAGACATTGTGCTAAGGGCCATGGAGCAAGTAAAATATGATGAAGCAGTGAACCAGGAAAGCTGTTGTGGAAACAGGAGTAAAATTTACATATCTCTTTTGTGAAACTTCCCCTTGACCGTTGTCTCTGATTCTCTCTTTCATCTGACATAAGTGTATGAAGTATTGGATCTCCCAATGGAAAATCCTGTGGCCCTTCTGAAGCATCATCTTCCTTGACTTTGTTTCATTACTTGTCACTGTGAGCCAATACTTTTCATTTTTCTCTTCACTCTCATGGTACTGAGAGACAGGTGAAACCTTATCTGTTTTTACAAATATATCTCTCTTTTCCTCCCTCCTTACTTTTTTCCTCTTTTTTTCCCAAATAGGTATTTATTTTTCCTCTTCCAGTCTGCTTCTTTTACTCCAGGTATCTGTCTTCTCCACTGACATCACTAGCCTAGCAGACCCCATTTGTAATAGTGCACTTAGTATTTCAACATAAATGCCTTATCTTTTAAAGACTCGGTTGTACAAGAACAAAATCTATCATCTTCTTCACAAAGCTCATTCACCTGCTCCTTATTACTGTCATTTTTAAATAAGTTTTGATTCTATTAGGCCAGTCAAATGCTATCCCATCTCTAAAGACCATCCAACATGTCTGACCATGTATATGGATTCCTCCTCTAAAATGCAGGTATATCTGGTAAATGTCTGAGATGTCACAGTCATTGATTCATTTGCTTATTCAACAAATAGTTATTAGCATTGAGTATTCAGACTTTATTCTGTTTAAAAAAAACTGTGAACAAATTACTAAGTAATATTTACATGTACTGATTTCAGAAATTTTTTACAACCAATGATTGTATCCTTGTATGTAGACTATATAGATATATAGCTGAATATAATTAAAGATATGTCATACAGAATTTTTGTAATAAATATATAGTGGATGAATTAATGAATGGATGAATCATTAAAATCCTAATATCTTAATGCCAAAATATTTTGGGTAATGGTGGACATAATATTATAATAGAGACAGGTTTCTGTCTGATATTCTTTAATGTTTTCCTTAATACTTAATTCACTATATTTTACATATTTTCTTTAGGTTCTTGTTACATTTGTTGACCACTTAATTAAAGTGTTTGAACAAGTCTAAGATTGATAAAGGATATGCAACAGAAAACACTTAGCATATACATACATTTTTGTTGTTGTTCACACATTTTTAAAGGACAAGTGATAGTCTCAGAAACTAAACTTTTTCCATGATAAACTTTTGAGTGAATTTATTTTTAATATACATTCTTTTTCAACCATTCTAAAAACATGAGAAAAGCTTATGGTCAAATGTGTATAAATAAATGCCAGGATATTAACTTTATTTTCTAATCTGAAATGTCAAAAAATTACCATGTACTAGGATTCTCTGATA
This sequence comes from Callospermophilus lateralis, assembly GCF_048772815.1. NCBI lineage: Eukaryota > Metazoa > Chordata > Mammalia > Rodentia > Sciuridae > Callospermophilus > Callospermophilus lateralis. The sequence goes on from NC_135308.1 coordinate 133,869,828, forward strand.
ATGTAGCACAATAAAAATTGTTAGATAGGTAAATTTGTTTTTATTTTAACAAAAATCAGTGGTATGGTCCACCGACCACTGATTTCTGTCACAGTATAAAATATCTTTCTCAAACTGTTTAGAAAATTTGCTTCATTATTCAACTTTTATTTCTGATGCAATTGATATGAAATATTAAACATGTGTTAGATGTTAAACTGAAGGCAGTTTCTGTCCAGGTCTTCCATTAGCCTTCTTGATGGCAATAGTAAGATCACTTTTACCTTCATCAGGTTTCTAAATCTTGGCACTATTGCCAGGTTTTACCAGGTACTTCTGTGTTTGGGGGACGAATTGTGCATTGCATGTGTAGCACAAGTGTCCTCTGCACACTAGATGTCAGCAACAACTCCAGAAGTAACAATGAAAAATGCTTCCAGACATTTCAAAAGTTCCCCAAGGTGAAATGGGCAGCATGTGTAGAAATCTTTCTGTCCGAGAGCCACTGACCTTGTTAGTATAGAGCTACTTAACCCTGCTAGAGCTGAAAAAAGGGCCATCTATTTTTAATTCTCCTGAAACGGGATAAAAGTGTTTTAAACGAACTATTTTATCTGATTTGCATGACTATTATATATTTTAAAAATATGCAACCCCTCTACCTTCTGAATGAAGATAAACTCTCCTGGTTCTTTATCATTGGATTTAGATTGAAGACTGCCACATACTAACTCTATTTGCAGAATCCTGAATGCAATATTGTACTTCTGATCTAACTCATCTGACAGGCTTTTCATCCCATGAAAAATAAAATTGTCATATATAATGTGATATAAGAATACATTAGGAAAAAAATCTTAATTTTTTTCCACAAATCATGACAAATTCCACACAGTCAAAAAATTTTGTAATTATAATGTGATTATGCTCAACAAGCAGGTTATACTAATGCTGTTTTGCCTTTCTCTGAGATGAAAACTAAAAGGTGTTCTTAGTACATTAAACTGACATAAACATATTGTGACATAAATATAAAATATAACCCGGGCACTTTTGTGTTTTTATTTTAACAAAAGAGCAAAAGTATTTCAAAATAATTACCACTGCCTTTAACAAAACAACCAATCCATCACGGAATAAATGGAAATGTAGGAAGTTAGTATTTATCTTACAAAGGTAACTTCCAAAGCACCAATTTAGAATTTTTTTAGTCTTATTATTTGTTTGCTTGATTATTTTCTCACAGTGGATTTAAATAGCTTTCAAATAACAATTCCCTAGGCAAAGTAGTTTTGCACGTGTACTTATGCCTTGTGGAATGGAGAAAACAGCTAAAGGATGATACTCTATCACTTAAAGCCATTTTTTTCCACCTAAATAAAAATATGTAAGAAAAGATACCTAAAGTAAAAAGAAGAACCAAAAGAAAGTGCAATGTGTTAAGCAACTTGATTAAGACATTTTGATTATTTTGGTTTCTATATTTAAGAGCAAATGTAAAATAAACCAAGCAAGCCTGGATAATGAACAGTGGGCACTATTCCACTCTATGTCTCTCCACAAAGGTTTTGTTAAATACCATTAAATTGTTTGTATCTGGTTTCGACTTTGTAAAACAAGCAAAGGTTAGAAATGGTGGGGGCAGGGTCCTGATGGCATAAACTGTCTTCCAGAAGATATAATTTCCAAACCAAAGTAACTTCATTTAATCCAACAAAAACCATACCCTCTAGAGTCATTTTAAGCAGATATTTAAGTAGCTTCAGATCCTATCCCAGAGAATTAATTTAGATTTTAATGCAACATCTTTTTCTTTTTATTAAAAATTGCCCTACTTTTCATGTGCTCTTAGTTAGGCTCTGAAACAACTTAATTTTGACCAATCAGCAATGCTGCTATAACTACAGAAGTGGAAGGGTATCTATAATATGGTAGCTGCTACTATTTATGGGATAGTAATTCATGGAAATTCCCTCAATAGTCAAAACAACTTTACTGAAATCTTTAAGCATCTCTTTTTTTCAAAACACCACTTTGACATGATTTATTTTTCTCTTTTGTCATTTCACTGTTATGTATTATCTGGCAAGGACTTTCACTTAAGGTGAAATGAACTGATATATATATATATCAGTTCATTTATATATATATAATTAATTTATCACTCTGAATTACTAATTATATAACTTTGCATTTATTTTTACATCCATTTTAACAGAACTGTAAAAAAATCTTTCATATCATTTTATATTTAAAAATTTATCATGCATGTAGCATAGCTTTTTGTCAATTTGCTTTATTTTCTGTCTCCTCTAACTGTAAACTCCATGAGATTACAGAATTTTGTCGATGATGTTCCTTGTTTAAAGCTTTGTATATAGAAAAAAATACTTGGTATATATTTGATATACAATTAATATTTGCTAATTGACAGTGAATAAATTCTAATCAAATATCATTCTGGAAAAATAGTTTGTCTGCATTTATTAAAATTCAAATCAATCTTTCTTAAGAAAATACAAATTAAAAGAAAAACAATATATTTTGATATTTGGATTCATTGTAGTATAAATCTTGGTTTCTGCCACAGTCTTTCCATAATTTCAAGCAAGTTACTTAACCTCTTTGAGTTTGTACTTCCTTATCTATAAAATAAGACATTTACAAACGTATGTGACACAATTAAATGCTCAAATAAAAGTTATTTTCTTCTTCTCTCACAAATTCTGAGAAATTTCTTCTTAAAAGGAAGAAAAATACTAATAAATTCTACATGGAAAGATAATATTGCTTTACTGAATCTCCTTTTAATACTATACCATTGAATTACCTGTGAAGCCATATACTTGCACACCCCATGCAAAAAATAAGATAAACTATCATTCTCTTAAATTGACCCATTCCATGTGTGGTCTTGCATAATAGGCCTGCTGTGAACTTGATGTATTTTGGCTTTTGAGTTTGTGTCTTGCATAATTATAGCAATAGGAGCATTATGCATACTGTCAGAGAATACTGATCCATTGGACACCAAGGTAGGCTTCTGGAAACTTTTCTGAAGGTGACCTAAAATAAATACCTAGTGACACATGACACTCTTTCTTTTCTATTAGTGAAGTTCTTAATTAAATGTGTGACAGGTAAGTAGGAGAGAAATTATGCAGACAGGGAAATACAACAACAACTGTAGTTTTCTGATACCAAGATATCTACATTGAAACTGACAAGATCAGCTAATTTATTCAGACAGCTTTCTCCAATCACTCACAAGTGATTCTGCTTATTCTCAGTGTTAAGAGGCAGTTGCTTTGTATAAAAAGCAGAGTTGTGATGTCAGTAGAACTGAGATCAAATCTAGAATAATAGCTTCAGAACATTAAGTCAGTTCTATAAGTCCAGCTTTCCCAAATCGCAATAACTTACCTTGCCACAGTTTCTTCACAGTATAGTTTGGATAGTTAATTTTTTAAAATATTATGTCGAAAGGCAGTAACTGAATTATATTTGATATTCGATAAATTATAATATGTAAGCCAGGTGCAGTGGCACACCCCTCTAGTCCCAACTACTTGGAAGGCTAAGGCAGGAGGATCAATTGAGCCCTGGAGTTCAAGGCCAGCCTCAGCAACATAGCAAGACCCCATCTCAGAAAATAGTAATAATAGTACAATGTAAATTAGCGATTCTTATTGCCTATCTGAAACTTATGGCTTAACTAAACAAGTTTAGCATATGAAAGAACTACCTAGCTAAAAGCCAAGAATAATAATCTAAAGACATTCTAGCATCTCTATCTGTAATTGCCAATGACTCACTTAGTGTACATGTTCCTTCTTTTTTCTAACCTTGATCAAACCCCTGGCTTTCAAACAATATCTTGTTTTTTTGCTGCCATACAGCCTAGTTCTTCTCCTACTGGCTTGGTTTCTAACACTCACTAAAATTTATAACATAAAAATTTCTTTTAAAATTACTGGCTAAGAATACCCTACTCTCAAGTCTCAGTATTAAATCTCTCCTTACCTAAAAGCCTTTTAGTGTCAAAAAAAAAAAAAAAAATTGCAAAAGTTCTCTCTACCAAACCACTTCCACGTCCAGTTTCTCATGAAACACAAGCTGATGGTATGTTTGAAATAATTCGCACAGTGGTATTTGGGGTCTGAGAAATGTTGAGCTGATTATTTAGCCTACTTTTTACATTGATTTTCCACTTTCATTTTGCAAATGTAGATTCTTTAGTACTAGAATGAAAGAAAAAAGAACCCCATGCAGTGATTCTCAAATTTTAATATTCTCAAGTGACTATAAAGCCAAAGTAGCCCAGGTTACCATCATTGATACACAGCTCCAGTGGAGTGGATTAGAACTCTGAGTTAACCAGAAAGGAAACATTCTTCCCTCAGCATCCAAACCAGATCCTTCATATTTTCAGATTGAAACCGAATGATAATCAATGTATAAATTTCTTTCTCAAAAGGGTTATCATATGAAACACAGAATGCCTAGTTTGGGTTAAATTTCAGATTTTAAAAAAGGAAGACTTTCTTATTGATATCTTCTATGAAATAGTTTTGCTAAAATCAGCAAGCCTGCTTTGAAAAGAAATAAACTACAATTTTTCTAGTCAGTGAGAATTACTTGAAGAAAATTTAGAAATGGAAAAAAAGAACTTCTTAATGTTTTATGCAGTATTCATACTAATGATTAAAAACAAATAGTGCAAAGTATTGGAAGGTGGCTTTCAGTTATTGTCTCCTGACTTGTGGCTTGAGGACCAAAACACCCTTATGCACTTGGCTCAGCATCATTGTTCTGCTGACTGAGTCCTGTATATCACATCTGTCACTTTCTTTACCGCTGCAAATGAAGCTTTCCTAAGTACTTTCTGAATGAGCTGATGCTCTACTTACCATTGATTTTGTATTCGTATTTTAGGGTAAATCAAGTTGAGCTACTCATGGTTTTCTACAATTTTAGCATACACTAACTAGGCCTTCCTGACAAAGAAAGGTAGCAATTCATCCTCCACTGTCACTTTTTCCTCAGAAAAATTGTATCTGGGGTTTTGCAATAAATAACTTATATGAAACTTTTTCTAAAAATCCTGGTCTGTAACTAGTTTTCTCTACCAATCATTCTTTTTTTTTTTTTTAAGAGAGAGAGAGAGGAGAGAGAGAGAGAGAATTTTAATATTTATTTTTTAGTTTTCGGCGGACACAACATCTTTGTTTGTATGTGGTGCTGAGGATCGAACCCGGGCCGCACACATGCCAGGCCAGCGCGCTACCGCTTGAGCCACATCCCCAGCCCAACCAATCATTCTTGATGGTTTTATTGACATAAAATAAATCCCTATGACATATTGAATCTGTGAACATAAAAATAAATAACAATATAAAGATAAACAAATTTAGAATGAAAATTGCATTTTCAGATGCATATTTTACTCAAAAGCATGTATGTGAAGTAATAAAAATGTCCTTGTTAATCATTGTGATTATTGATATCATATAATAAACAAACCTATATTTTCAAATATAAATCATTAGGGATAGAATGGTTGTTTTTTTTAAATAAGCATGCTCTATTACATAATTCTGTTTAAAATCAAATATTCCTAAATTTAAGATGTTATTGATGAACAATGATAGTGAATATTTACCTCTACCTTCCTTAAAGAATCAAAGCTAAATGCTGAAATATTCCTATCAAGTGTAAAGTTGTATCTTCATTTTAAAAATACATTTTTAGAAAACTGAAAATGTTATTGCTGATATGCTCAAAAAGAATAATGTTTTAAAAATATGCCAGGAAATGAAAACAAAGTGAATTCTAAGGTATCATTAATTACCCTGACAATAGCTTCGAGACATTGATGATTGCCTTTTCATGTAAAATTATGGCTTGATTACATCAGGAAAATCCCACCCAGCTGTCTGTACATCAACCAAAAGGATCTGAGATGAGAAATGTGAGGAAGAATCATCAGCAAGATTGATTTAAGTAGCCACTGAAAAAATCAAGAGTCCATTTTGGAGAGCTGCTTTTCAATCTAGAAAGAGACATACTACAGACAGCAGAGAACATAATCTACATTCTCCTATTGGTTGGATTACGCTAAGAAATAGTGTTCAAACAATTGTAAATTTCTCAGTTGTGCACCTCCAAAGGGGTAAAAATTTTGACACCCCTCTCTAAAGAATATTAAAACTCATTCTAAGTTACTGATCAGACAGGTGTTAAGTTGGCTCCCGAGCACTCTCAAGGGAATAGGTGTTTAAAATCTATTCCAAACAGTCTAACTCTTATGCTTTTTTTTTTTAATCTAGGAGAAAGAAGTGTCTTGTACAGTGAGTAATGAAATATGTGATAGATGTAACAAACCCAAATAGCTAGAATAAAAACACATTTTATTTGTCTCTTCTACTTAATAAATATACAATTTATTTAAAAATTAACTACAGTGGAAGTCCACTAAAACAGCAGCTAAACAAACTGCAGGGAAAAGAAACAGAGAAATCAGACTTAGGATAAACTGTACTGAAATGGTTCTCCATTTGATTTGTATATGGTGATATTATTCTTTGTAACAGAAATACTAGAAGCTTTGGCATGCAAATGTAGAAAGAGTCCTGAAATAAATGGACATTTTAATTTCATTTTAACAAACATTATTCCATACCAAACAATATTCAGAACCACAGCAACAACAAACAGGATAACTCATGGAACCTGTTCACATAAAACTTGTGATAATGCATGTATATTAAAAGAATAATAATATGCACTCTACTAATTCCCTGGAAATCCTACTCTAGAGCACTCACAATAAAACATTCATCTAGAGAGTCATTTCATTCTCTGCAGTGCCTACTATGCTGCCTGAAAATCTCAATAAATAGTTGTTTAATGCATGCATAAATTACTAGATAATTCCCAAAAGAGATAATAATTAACTCTGCATGGGAAAATCTGGAGAGTTTTGAGAGAAGTTGACATTTGAATTGGGTCTTGAAAGGTAAATGAAATATTAGCAAACAGTCAGAAAGAAGAGAGCATCTAAGCCAGAAATTACAACAACATGGAAAATAGGCATGAAATTCCCTGTTACACTGAACAAATAGTATTTGGTCTAGTTTTGTTGAACTCTGAAATTATATAGATGGTAAAAGTTTTCTGGGAGAAGATATGAAAATGTACATTAAAGTCAGATTGTAACTGCATTCAGGTCAGTTTTATTATATAACAATGTAGAATTGTGCAGTTTATTTAAACTTTCTATACATAAATTCTTCTTTTTGTAATAATATGCTTGTTCATTTAACATGTATTGATCAAGTCTTACCATGAGGAAAACATTTGACTATCCGCTGGGGAACGGCCTCATGCAAAACAGAAAAAAGCCTGTTTTTATATGGAAAATATAGGGTACTGAGGGAGATGAGTGCTTAGAAAAACAGAAACAAAAATATGTACTAAAAATCTATAATAATTATTTATTTAGCAAGTATTTGGTGAGTACCTCTTTGTGCCAATCGCCATTAAAAAAAAAAGTCCTTGCATCATAGATTTATTTTGAAGATAATAAATGGTAGGGCTACAAGAAAAACAGGATATGAGGCTATAGATTCATTAAAGTCAGGTTTGGAGAGTTAGTGTTTTTAACAAAGACCTCAGGAATGATGTCAGATAAGAGGATATCTGATCAAAGACCTTAAAAAAGTGAGGAGTTGTGGAATGAACCTAGATCCCTTCAATAGAAGAATGGATAAAGAAACTGGTCTATATACACAATGGAATATTACTCAGCATTAAAAGAGAATAAAATTTTGGCATTTTCAGGTAAATGGATGGATTTGGAGAATTATCATGCTAAGCAAAGTAAGCCAATCCCAAAATACCAAAGGCCAAATGTTCTCTCTGAGAAGTGGATGCTGATCCATAATGAGGGGTGAGGACCATAGGAAGAATGGAGAAATTTTGGGAAAAGTTGGGGGAGAGAGGGAAGCAGTCATGGGGGCAGGAAAGATGGTGGAATGAGATGGACATCATTACCCTAGGTACATATGTGACTGCATATATGGTACGATTACATCATGTACAACAAGTGAAAAGTTGTGCTCTGTTTGTGCAATGAATCGAAATACATTCTGCTTTCATATATACCTAACTAGAATTAATTAATTAATTAATTTTTTAAAAGTGAAGGTTCAAATCAACATCGAAGGAGAAATCAGTTTCTGTGAAGAAATACATAACTGGGGTGTGTAATGATCAAGGAAGGACAATGGACTGGAGAATATCAAGGTTACATCTAGAATCTGATCATAGTCTACATTACAAGCTCCCCATTAGTCAATAAAATGTGTACATACTGGGGGATTTTAATCCTGGAAGGAACTTGATCCGATTCATTCTTTTACATGATTCAAGTGCTGTGTTGAAAGTAGAAAAAAGTGTAAAAAGAAAGAAATTTGATGTTATTGCAGTAATGCTGATAGGAGATGTTGGTGGCTTAGCCACATTCCAGATGTTTTTCAGGTAGAGGCAGCAGGATTTGTTGATAAACTGTACATAAATAGTGAAGAAAATGAGGCCATCAAGGATGGTCTAAGTTAATGGAAAAAAGAAGTTGACGTATACAGAGGAAGAAGCACTTTTGTGAAAGAGAATTTCATTTTGTACACTTTAGCTGTGAGAGTTCATAGAATATTCATATACGTATTTCAATCTAGAGTTCAGGAAAGTGGATGCAGCTGAAGACTTAAATTGAAGTCATCTGTATTTGGCCTTTAAATACCACATGCCTTCTGGATAAAGTAAAAATAAATTAATAATAGATAAAGAAAAGAAGTACAGGGATAAATTCTGTAGAATTGCAATATTTAGAAGCAAAGAGAAGGAGGAAATATCAACAAAGATATAACTAGTAAGGTAAGAAAACCAAGTGAGATTGAAACCCTGTATTCAAGTGATCAAAGGTTCCTAACAGAACTGGGGTTGGCAGTGTTAAGGGGTGCTAAGTGGACCAAGAAGATGAAGAAGAATTAACCCTTGCATTGCACAAAGCAGTAATCGATGGTTAGCTCAATGGTAGTGGTTTCAGTGGAATGGTAATTACAAAAGGAAAACGTTGAAGTGGGTAATATGAGAGGAGGAGAGGAAATTAATGTAACAGCTATTGAAATTCTCTAGAGAGGTTAGATGCAGGGAATGTAGGTTTAAAGGAGAAACGTTAAAAAAAAAAACACTAGTATGTTTGTGTACTGATGGGAAAAAAACAACAGAAAGAGAAAATCGATGACACAGAAAAGAAAATGAAAAAACAAGAAGTGAAGTCAGTGAGCAGATGAGAGGGGATGGAATGGATGTAGAAGAGTTAGCCTGAGAACAGGATTGGTGTATGCATTGTGCTTAAAGGGAAGAAAAAGAGATTGGGGTGGAGATTCAGGCAGGAGGGAACATTTATTGGTAAGATCTTTATAAATTTTCTTCTAATCCATGTGTTATCTTAACAACTGAGAAGCAGGGTTAGCAACTGAGAATGAAGAGAAGGAAGCATGTGAAATAGTCAAGTGAAAGTAGGAGAGTACATTGACCAGGGAAATACAGTAAAATTGCCTGGCAGTACAAAGGGTCCACTTGAGATTCCTAGTCATAAATTTAAAGTGAGATCAGGCCTCATGGTTTTCTATTTTTCTGTAGCTATAGTCAGTTGCTGTCATGAAGAATTGGAGTAGGTGGCAAAATGAATTAAAGAAGTATTGCCATTGTTATAACAGTTGCTGAGGTTGCTGAAGTATTCAAATAACCATATATATAAAAGCACCTTAGAGATACACTTCATCACTGGGTCCAGTAAGATCCCATAGAGTAGCTTTGCTTTATGAATGAAAAATCACAGGGCCATTGGTTGGTGCCAACCTTCAAAAGAGATCAAAATCTTGAAGCCTATACCTGACAGATCATAAAGTAAATTAAATTTCACATGCACATTACTACATGAGAAGAATTAAAAAGGCTGAGCCAAAAGTGCATGTATATAACTGAGCCAAGGCCTCAGGCCCCATTTTTCAGGATGCTTAAAAACTCCCTGGAAACTAGTATTTTGGTGAGGCTCTAATAGACCTGCTTGCTTTAGGACTTAACATGTCCATGCGTTCTCCTGTATGTCATGTTAATAAGTTTCTTTCCATGAAAAAAAGGATGGTTTTGCCAGTTATTTCCCCTAAGATTCTTCTATGAAACAAGTGTTTCACTCCAAGAAATTCTTTTCATATTGCAAGATTAGATCAATTTCATTCATTACGAAAACCCTTGGCAATCCCTGCAGGACATTTTTGGAATAATTGAGTAATTCTACAAATTCAACAATGGCTTTAGCTTTCCTATAACTGATGAAAGGCTCTTTACAATCTTCATTTTCCCTTCAAAGCTTTGGGAACGAAATTGAAATTTTAAACGCAGGAAAGAGTATACATTTGACTGAATGGATTTTCAATATTTGGCTTTAAAATAAAGTCTCATTGAACAAAGTAACATTTTTGTCTTTCCTTTTCAATCAATTTTCTTTTAACCTTTCTATATTGATCTTACTTTTATTTAATCCCTTATTTTCAAACATACATTCTTTCCCAGATATGGATGCTTGTTAATTTTATGAATACATTAAAATTGATGCTTGGTTTTTGAAATTGTGTTTTGGAAATATTTGATAGTTAAGCATCATAAAAATATCACTATGACTCAAAAATACTTATCATCCAGAGAATTTTGAAAAGTACTTTAACTAGAACTAGAAGATGCTTCATTAATTACCAATGTTAAATATAGTTTGTCCAAATATAAATTTCCAAGATCAATCATCAATAGCAAAAAGAAAAGGAAAAAAAAAAACAATTACTAGGAATTGTGTATATATACAATAAGAGCAGAACCATTTGTTGAATTAACTGTGGCCAAACTAAGCTTGGTGAATATGTTAAAATGAGTAGTTGAGCAAACAATTCAGCTTAGTTCAAATTTTTATATTTAGATACCATTTTGAATACCCAAGTTTTTAATGCTACTTTTATTATGCGTAACTGAAAGGAGAATGGCTTTGATTAATCCTGCAAAGAAATGATATACAAAAACACATAGAAATTTCACTGTTTATTTTTAAACCAGGTATGTAGTACTATCTTTTCTGAAAGTTTTAATAAGGAGATCCGTGTTCTTAATTTTTATTTTGTGCTTTCATTTTTCTAAATGTCTTATCATCTTGCTTTTTTAACATAATACCAAATCTAGCATATCTTTCCATGATCTTTGCATATAAATGAACCATTATTTTTAACAATGTCCATATTGATGGCTTAGTTACTGCTTTCAATTTTAGTCACTGGAAATAATTTTATAATAAAAGGTGATGTAAATTTACAGATATGCATAAATATATGTATTTGATTGTATGTATGCTTATATATATGTGAATGCATAATTTACATTATGTATGTATGTGTGAATGTGTATTTATCAATAAAGTCTTAACTTGACCATCAGCTTGACTAAACTCCAAATAGATTTTTTCTCCTGATTCCAAGATGCTAATCACCCTAAATCATTTAGTTTACAAATCTTACTGTAAACTTTTTCTCTCTCCTTTGTGGTGTGTATATATCCTTTTCCTAATGCACCTTTGAAGTTTTACAATACAGGAATGAGTTTTTCAAGGACTCAGAAATCATCCCTTTGAAATGTAAGGTGATGTTTTATTTTCCAATGTCTATAGGAGGGTAGGAGTCTAACATCCATGGGCATCAATTATCAACAAAAATGGTCTAATCTCAGAAAAAAAAAAAAATGACAAACACAGAAACAACTCAATATGCTTGACACGACCCTTCAATCAGCCTCCCTCACAATGTCTTCCAGTACTTTTCTGCTAGCTTGCTGCATAAAAACCTTTCGGTCTTTTGTTTCAGTTAAGTTGAGTTCTGCTGCATTTTGATTTCTCTGCCCTGTATCAATAGTCTTGATTAAAGTTCTCCTTGTTGCATTGTTCATGGTAAGCATTTCTCTGACATCATAATACAGGTAATATAGATATAATGTGGATAAGAATACGTTTGTAATTCTGTCATTTCCACAAAACACAGATGAAAATATAACTGATAAGTCAGTAGTATTTATCTCCAAAAGTTTATAAATATTAACAGATAACTAGAACTTTTCAGTGGGAATATAGTCATTGTAATTTTCATGACCCTTTAGAGAAAAATAGGACAAAAATATTTTAAACAAATAAAAAAATTAAAGATGTCTGTACACGCATATGAAATCCTTCAGCAGGTAACTTTAGAAATTGGGTCTCTCAGTTGTGACCTAAACCTCTTCTAGGAGAAACGCATATTTATGTTTTTAAGCTTCTTCTCTTCACTGCTCAAGAGGATGAAGTCCTAGGAGTACTTCAGCCTGTGAAAATACATTCCTTTTACTGTATTCTAGAGAAAGAGGCAAATGCCAATTACAAAACTAGGAATTCCAGAATACAGTTTCACAGGTGAATACTGTAAAAGTTGTGGCTCTGGATGTGAGTACAAATTTATCCCAGGTTGGTGTCAAATTCATTATTGACCGTCCCTTAATTAGAAACCAGCCCTATAATTAGGCACTATTAGGGTATTTCACAAACCCTCTGTTTAGAAACTAGGTGGTGATATTTAAACCTCTTCTCAGCTGGGATCCTGGAGGAAGGAGTCCTTAAGGGAACTTATGCACCCATACTGAGTATGCTCACCTGGTGGGAGGGCAAAGTCTTCCCAGGATGGCAGTGGGTTAATATTTGACTGTCTCTTCAGATCCCTGGTGCAGTTAGTTAGGAGCAGGCTGACAGAAACTACTAGAAGATGTTTCTAAACCCCTTCTCAGGGAAGTAAAGCCTGTGCTTTTTAGCACCAACCCTTCACTGCTTAGAGATGAACAAAGTCCTTGGAAGCATTTGTGCTCTCTTTTCCAATCATCGTTCTTTTGTTTCTTTGCTCTGAGAAGCAGAGACATGCCTTTAACCCCCACCACTCCCACAGCGGATGCATTAAGAGTCAAACTTGGGATTCCTGGGACTGAGGCCTTATATTTGAGGTCCAAACCCTCCTCTCTACAAGTAGATAATAGTTGCTGTGAATTCCACTTTACAATTTGATGTCACTGTATGTGAGGGGGCCTCCTTGCTGAAGTGTGCCTCAGCATTTCCCTCCTGCCTGATGTGAATGTCTTCTTAGATGCCTGGTGAGTAGACATCTTTCCTCTTTTCTCTGATATCCTCTCAAAGGGTACTGCTCTGAGCATCCATGTTTATTTGGTGAGTTTTCAGGTGGAAGAAGACTCAAATACTTCCTATCTGGCCATGCTACTGGCCTCACTCTTTCTATATGATCTCTAACAATTGCTTGTGAATATGCAATTATCTCCAAAAAGAAAGAGAAAAAAAAAAGTTCATGTGTCTGTGTTTTTGTGATTTCAATATTAATTTTCTATTTTATTGATCTCATTTTTTATAATTTTATTGATTTTAATATTAATATTTTAATATACACTTCATTGTAAGATATTGGAAATGAGGATCATTTTAAACTAATGACTGCATGTTGCTATTTTGCACTCTTTTTCTTATTTAATTTCACATAAAGAAGCATCTACTATTTATGACATCTTAGATTCAGTGAAATTACAAAAAGTGTTCTTTGACAACATAGTTTGGAAATCATATAGGTAGCTTGAAGTCACATATATTCAATGGCACTGTTGAAAATACCAATAATCACCCCTAGATCACTAGAAAGTCCATACATGTAGTTGTACTTTCTGATTCTCTGTTAGTATTTTGAATTATTAATCCTTTTTTGAAAGATATTAACATCATATCTACTGGCATTAAAGTAGGCTAGACAATTAATAAACTAGTTTCTTCAATACATTTTAATAAACTCTACATTCACATAACCTTAGGAAGGATCATAGATGTACTTGATTAATGAAAGCCCCCTTCTCCCATGTCAGGTAGCCTTTCTAGCTCTGGAGCTGAGAAGAAATAATGACTTGAGCATGAGAACTCCTGAGGATTTTATCTTTGAAGCCAGTGCGTTTTGATTTCAAAATTTCAGGCAAGGACATTGTTGTAGTTATTCTTGTATTCCCAATCTCTATCACATTGGCTTTTGAAAAAGAGAATAAGTAGGTGTCCAAATACAATTAAAATGCTGAATTTAAATCTCCAAATTGGAGGGCTCATTGCAGAATACACATTTCCAAAGTTTCTCTAAGCATTCATTCAAGTTTTTCTAGGAAAAAAAAAAATGTAGCACTGCACAGAGATAGTCTAAGAGTGTAGATTTTATTTCACCATCAATTTAGTGCTGTTTTTGGAAACACGCTTGTGCAGAAGCAATTACAATTCTTCAGCAGTTTCAAAGTAAGAATCTAATCATCTGAAAATATGTTTTTAGAAAATCCTTTATATCAGCCTCAAAAAGCAATAGATAATATTTTTGTACAATAATGCTAAGCTATGTGAATTAAGATTTGAATTGGTTCAAGTCTAAATTCCCAGGAAAGTCAAAGTTCTTGGTAAATGCAGTTCTTCTAAGAATTTAATCATCAGTCATTCATCCATTATTTTATCTGATACTAACTTTGTATTAGAAGTGCTTTATTTAGAAAGAAACTGCAACAGTAATTTTCTATATGCCATTTAATTCAATTGAGATGTCATTTTTCTAAAAAATAGTTTTTTTAATTAAAAACAGCATATATTAACAGCTCCATTTTCTATTATGGCATATAACACTTAATTTCACTTTATGTCTGCAATTCTATATGAAGTCAGGAAAGTGATTTTTGTCTCCCACTTATTTTTATATTATAGATGGTGTACATACAAAAATTTTTTTTGAGAAAATGTACATGAAGTCATATCTTTTTAATATGTATCCTAAATAAAAGTAAATAGTAATGCTTAAAACATAGCTTGGAATCTTTTTTTTTTCTCTCCTCAAAATACTTTAAGTACCAACAAATATTCCAGTCTAAATTTCCCATGTCAACAAAGCCTAGTCGTTATTTTCACTAAAATCTTAGGTTAGTTACTTTTCTTTATTCCTTTATGAGCTTTTTAGATTTTTAAGTCTTACCTAATGTGACCAACTACTATCAACCAGGCCTTTTTAACATCCTAGAAATTTATATTATAATCATCTTGAAACCAAACCATTCTCTCCTATGATAAAGACCAATTTTATAGTGGCAAAAGTGGAAATTTTAGTCATAAACAATAGGTCTTTACACAAAGAACAATGCCTTTATTAAGTATAAATAAAGGAAGCATTAATGTCATGTCACCTACCATCAGTAAGGTGCAATTGCTTTCATTAACAACAAATAAGGCCTTGGTGAGAGTTGAGAAGGCATTTTCCTACAAGCTGTGCATTATCTCTTGTGCTGGGTCTCCTTATCCTGCAGAGGGATATGACCCATATTTTTTTTATTATTGGATACAATCTAGAGAAAAAAGCCTTTTTTCAACAAATTGGGTACATCAATATTGGTACATAAAACAAAGAAGAATTTGTACTTGTAGCATCAAAAGAGCCATGTGTATGGATTAAGAGATAGAAACTAAACTTTCAGACTCCAAATTTTGACAGAAGAAACAGAACAAGAATGCCACCGACCTACCAAGGGTGGCGTATGTCCCATGTTCTTTCCTAATGTGTCTAAGAAAAGTCCTCACAAAGGAGGAATCCAATATGGAGAAATAACTCGGATGAAACAGAATTAAGGCCTAGTCTAGGAATATTCCTCTGCCTTCAGGATAGGGGTCCTTTATGTTTACCCAGAGGATTTCACAATTAGCATTGACCCAGAACTGCTTTCTGTCTTCCCTTCCAATCTTCCCTCTTACACACTGTACACCGCGATGTTTACTACAGTTATTATGTACTTTTTCTATGAAATCTTTTGTAAGTGGGAAAAAGATAACTTTTTTTTTTATTATTATTACTTTGGCTTTTTTAGTTCACTAGTCTCTGATGGAAGAGAAGTCACATATAACCTTTGCAGAAGTTCTCATGAGATCCTGGGCTTCAAACCTAATGACATGGTTGGATGATTTTTTGGGGTATGTTCCTTAGGAAAGAGTGAGTGGATTTTGCATGGAGAAAGGAAGTAAATATTTTGGTACAAAGAAGAGGATTACCATGGTTTCTATTATTGTTTCTAACTATTTATTCTCCCTCCCTATAAGAAGATTATCTTTGCCAGTTGTCCTGCGTCCAGCAGTACATCATGTGAGAAGAGTATCCTGTCTTAGACCATAGATATTGGGTTAGCCATCTGACTTTTTTTGGCCATGGCAGATAACATGGTATTTTGTTTGTGAAATACAAGTCAGTCGTACTCTATCATTACAAACATCTCATTTGAAATAAATTCAAACTACCCATTAAAATTAGATTGTAGAGGATAGGAAAGGTAGCAGAATACAACAGTTACTAATATGGCATAATATAAAAATGTGTATGTGTAACAGATGTGATTCTGCAATCTGTATTTGGGGTAAAAATGGGAGTTCATAACCCACTTGAATCTAATGTATGAAATATGATATGTCAAGAGCTTTGTAATGTTTTGAACAACCAATAAAAAATATCAAAAAAATAAATAAAATAAAATAAATTACTTAAGTCTGCTTTTTATTTATTCTTCAAGCTTCAACTTAAGGAACATTTTAGGGAAAAAGATATTGTTATTAGTGTATGGTAATTTCTTGGGGGAGTTTAGATTTCCTTTTGGTAACTGACATAACAATTAAGTTACTATCATTTTTTTCCAATGTGTTATATTCTTAGACAGTTGATAATATCTGAAAAAACAAGACTATGCCAGTTAGCTCTACAACAAAAAGTGATACAATATAAACTAAATTTGACATAGAACAGTGCATGGTGATCTTTTTCAAAAAATATCCCACATTTTCTAGTTTTATTGAGAGTTACAGAAAGCCATATATGATTCAATCAAAGATGACCTTGTGCCCTTATTCCTAGAATACTCCTTAAATACGGCTACCTTGGCAATTGAGGAAACCAGCAGTCACTCTCACCTATGCCATGAGTTGATCACTAAATAATTCCCTCCCATACCTCTCCTGAAAATAGGTAATAGGACCCTACTGCAAAGGAGACATGCCCTATACCTGGAGGCAAAGAAGAAACTGAATAGACAGACCCTGTTACCCACCCCTCCAGTTTATTATTGTTGGGAGTCGGCTAGGCTCCAAAGACTAACTTCCCCATCCCCCAAGAAGACCCGCCCAATGGTGAGCCCTGCTGACTCTTATGATCCTTACCCACCAATCAGACTAGCCCTGCTGACTCACATGATCCTTACCCACCAATCAGAAAGCACCCCGTGCCAACTGTCAAACCGTTAAACCGTCATAACTGTCAAACGACCCACGGCTCTATAAACATGCAGAGCTGTTCCTCAATAAATGCGTGCGACCCGGGTTCGATTCTCAGCACCACGTACAAAGATGTTATGTCCGGCGATAACTAAAAACTAAATATTAACTATCTCTCTCTCTCTCTCTCTCTCTCTCTCTCTCTCCTCTCTCACTCTCTCTTTAAAAAAAAAAAAATAAATAAATAAACGGGCATTTTCTCCATTGACGAGCCATGTTTGTTCTTTCAATTATATTAACTCACACTTTTTCTTCATCTATTTTTCTACACATCCGTTCATTCTTCATCAAAGATTAGCATATAAATACACAATTTTCCTCTAGTCTTTGGTTCTTTATGTCTGACAGCTCCTGCGTCATATAAATTTTCAGGGAAATTAATTTTCAGAAACTTTCTCTTGTTAATCTGTCTTTGGTTCAGTGTGTCATCATTTTTTATCCTTACAGAAGCATAATACTATCTTAAAGAAAATCATTTGAACTTCTAAATTGGTAGGAGAGTATATAAACAAACAAGCAAAATAAACAGCTCCATTCCATAAAATATAACAAAACAATGTTCGGGTAAAATAGCAGTTTGTAATTATATTAACAACAATATGTTCTGTTAAAGAAATGTAGAATTTGCAAATTTACTTAGAATAAGAAAGATTATGATTTTCTAGGCAGATAAAAGAAAGAAAATATGTAAGCTGATCAACAGTTTAGTGGTAGGTTTTCTCTAATTTTTGCATCAGAGCTGAGGGTTAGCTCTAAGGTAGAATATTTCCTTTGCACACATGTGGCCCTGAGTTTGATCCTCAGCACTGCAAAATAATTTTTTTAAAAATGTGACTCCTTGCATAAAAATGATACATGTGCCTTTGGGATTTTCATCTCTATCTTTAATTCTTGTATCACATTGATTAAAAAACCTTTATAACCGATATTTTCCTAATTACTTATTGCTCATAATGAAGCCTGATAGCATATCCAAATAACTGTAAGGTATTGAGTTCAGTTGTGATTGTAACATTTATTGTCAAATTATAATGCTGAATACTGAATTACTATTTTAGATTAATCTACTCTTAAAGTCATGCCTTAGAAATGGAAAAAGTATTGTAGACATATGTTAACTAATATATAAGATCAGTATCTTAGGTCAAGAGAAAAATGCAGATGGTAACTTATTGTATTATCTACATTCATACACAGGAAAAAAAGTCAGAGTAGAAAGCCAAATTGAAGTCAAAGAAGGAAATAAAATACATTGAGTTTTATCATAGAGGATTATGGCACCAAAATTCATAAATTCAATAAGTAGTTTCCAATATGTAGATTCTTTCTTCCCTTAACATAGGCTAGGATCTCATGGTATATTGGAGGATTTCAGAATTCCTATTGACCTGAGACTGCTGGGTGCCTCCCCTCCAGTCCTAGGCTGTGGTATTGTCTGTGGATCCTTGCAACACTTCAAGGAGAGCATCAAGGTCAAAATTATTATTATTAGACATTTTTTGCCTTCGTCTTCCACATATGTTGACATTATACTGATGATAATGAGCATGGATTAAGGAAGTGGCAGAGACTGTAATAGATTTTAATCACTACCTACCATGTGCTCACTGTTTGAAATATATACAGATTTACTTAAGAATGCCCTTAATGAAGCATTAAAAATTAGAAATTTAAGTACATATTGACGCTAGAGTATATATAGTTTTTAACATTCTGTCCTAGGTTTCTTCTAGAAGGTGAAGTACAACAGTTGCTTCAAGGAGAACCATTTTTCAATTGAGTAGTCCCTTGAACTAGCAGCATTTTTCATGAAACAACATTTGTATGAAAGAACAATTGAGAAATTATGGTTATTCAGGCTCATGTATTTGCAGATACTGTCTCAAAAATAAATAAATAAATAAATATATATATATGACTGTCACTTTCAGAAAGAGATTTCAATGTTTTTTTTCTAGTGATAAAATTTAAGCTTTCAAGCAAATATTGTAATTTTAGTAAAATTACATCTACCTCCATAAACTTAAAAGCTTCTTAACATATCCTTTGGGGAGGGTATTGGTAGTGATATTATTATAGGTTGTTATTTTTAAATGATATAATACAATGTATCAGAATTTAGAAGATCTACTTAACTAAATGAGCCAGTGTATTCCAATAGACCAATGTAAGGACTTAGAATGCATTTTTTAACCTAAGCCATTATTTTCTAAGTACAAGAGAGACTAATGGACTTTCATGTAACAAAATGTAAAACAGTGGTACTGTCTCAGATTCCACATCATTTTTTAAAGTTTTAAAAACTACCATCTACAATGTTAGTTCAGTATCAAGAGAGAATGGCTACAATGATCTGAGAAGGTCATTAAAATAATTATTCCTTTCTTAATTGTTTATAAGCACAAGTCTGAGATTTTCTTCAGATACTTCCATCAAAGTAACATAGAGAAATAGTTGCATACAATAATAGAAGTGAGTTCAGGAGATCTTCAAATATCTAGGCATTAGATTTGCAAAAATCACACCAAAACTCAACTTAACTTTATGGGGTTGAGAGATTAGTGAAATGTCATGTGTCACAAAACATTGCAATTTGTGTTAAATTAAATTAATTAATTTATTAATTAATTAATTGTAGTTATTTTATGTAAATTAAAAAGTAGTTTAAAATTACTTTATTACATTGTCTAATATTAAATATTATGACAAAAATAAGAGTTCTCTGGGTCTTTAATAATAAAACATTTTATAGTTTTAAAATGTTAACAAAAGCAACTTGAAATAAAAAAGAATAATTGAGAATTATTGCAATGGTCTTTTAAACATTTTCCCCTCCTCCTTGAATGGTTATTTTTCAACTACATTCTATTGGCAATGCTGCTGTTTTATAATATAGCTCTCCTAAATGCCTCTGATAACATCAACTTTTGCACATCACCAAAAGTATGTAATTATCTTCCTTGAGTGCTCAGCACCAATATCTCCCCATGTCTTTTTCTATGCCAGTAATGTCTTTACCCAACAATTCTGCCTTTCAAGCATTGCTCCTGTTCCAAGATCCATTTAAATGCTAACTCCTATTCAAAATGTCTTGAATGCAACCCCTTGCTCTACATGAAGTCATCTTTCATTGCCCCCAAACTCTTTGGAAAGTTCTTTAACTTTTACATTTTTCAGGATTGTGCACTTTTGCATGAGTTTAACTGTTGTTATTATTATTATTATTATTATTATTCTTGAAAGTAGTAAACTGCTTTTCAGGGTTTCTTATGTACAGCAAGTGTTTTTATCCACTCATTCACTCATTTATTCAGCAAACATTGGTGATTAGCTACCATGCGTTAGGGAGGAAATGATTTGACAGATACAGAAATTTGCATTGTGGCTTTTGCTATTGGTTCCAAAAATAATTCAGTAATATTCTATGCAAATTTTCCTAGATAGTCAGGAAAATTGTATAGTCAGGTTAGTCAATTTTCAGAGTGTTATAGGTTATACTTACAAAATGAACCTCCTTTTGTGGATGGAGTCAAATGTACATCATATTTGTTTATTTGTTTTTCTTTTTTAATAAACCCATATTTCTAGATTTTATTGGAAAATCATAAAATCTGACATTGGACTTTCATAGAAATAACCTACTGGATCTGAGTGGTGGATATTCCTTTTGGTACCGAAGTGTGGTCATTCCAAGTTCCCATCATTCCCTACTATCTCTTGGAATATCACTCTGAGAATGAATGGAAGTTAATATTATCATTTTTCTTATATAAAGTCTTTAGTAATTCATGTTTCTGTTTAACCCTTGTAAGCATCTGAGTTGGCAATTTCTGATTTCTTTTTTTACTATTAATTAATTTTGCTTATTTTTTTTCCACAAATGGAGCACAACTTTTCATTTCTCTGGTTGTACATGATGTACAGTCATTCATGCAATTATACCCATATACAGGGGTAATAATGTCCATCTCATTCCATCAGGTTGGTTTTTATAATAATATAGAGTAATAAATCATGGAAAATAATGAAAACATACCGTTGAGCCACAGGCACAGCTCTAAAGATGTCACTGCAGGCAATTACACTGAAATGAGATTTTAACTTTGTGACTTAATATGATCACTGTATTCTAAAATATTCTGTCCTGTGTCCTGTCTTTCACAACACTTTTTAAATGTATGGTTTCACTTTTATCACATGGATATTTGCCTAATATTTGATCCTTCCACTGAATTCCAAGTTCATGAGGGCAAAACGTCACTATAACTAACATGTCCTTGGAGTCTAACACTTTGCCTGGCACATGGTAAAGCCTCTATATTTGTTAAATAAATAAATGTAAAGAAACAAATGTTCTAAAATAAAAATAACATATGTATTCATTGTGAACTCTGCAATCCCAACTGAGATACACTTCTATAAATGTAAATTTTTTCTATTTCTAATATAAGTAAATCTTTACATTTGTACTTACTAACAGAGATTAGGAAGCAATACATGTAGGACAGCTTTTTCTGTAAGTAAAGTCAAGGACCAAATGCAAAATATTAGAACCATAAATCAGAGCTTCTTACACTAGAGTATATGATAAATTATATGCGATTGGCAATAATATTTGTATTTAGAATTTGAGGCTTTGGTCAAAGAGCCTGTGAGTTAGTCTTTTACAGAAAGTTAAATACTTGTTTTGGTTACATTATTATTTTGCTTGTCAAAGAATCCTTGTTTGAAGGAGTAGAGAAAGCTTTTGCAATAGCTTCTAAGACAAATCATCTCCTCCATTTGCCCTCTGTCCTCTCCTTTTCTTACACAACTCTGATTTGTCCTTCCACTGGGATTTCCTCTCTAAACATTAAGTTTTATTGTACAACTACATTAGGTGGAATTCTTTGATGATCATCAAACCCCATGGTTTTCAACTGAGGAACAACTTTACCTCTCCCAGGAGCCACTTGGCAATGTAGGGAGTTATTTTTGGTTACCACAAAGGGGGGGGAGGGAATTTTCTAGAATCTGGTGGATAGAGACCAAAAACGCAGATAGACTTTCTGCAATGCACAAGAGAGCCCTCCAATGCAAAGAATCAGCAAACCCTGCAAGTCAAAAGTGCTGAATTGGGAAAGCCAGACCGAAGGACAAAGTCCAACTTGGTAAATGTTTTAAATGAAATGTTTTTACCACTCTCAGAATACAAACTCACTGCTTGGAAGACACATCTGGAAGTCATGTTTTAGTTGATTGACCACCCATTCTTCAGTTGTTAGATGCTTTTTGGTTTGCCAGAGTCTCCTACTACTTGCCATGTTCTTGATCTAACATCTTCCCTTATTCACATTTCCCACCTTCCCTAAAACATGTCTTTGTACACCCTACTTCACACACACACACACACACACACACACACACACACAAGCTATGCTGAGATGCCTAAGCTCCTCAATATGCCCTTTTGTGTGTCTTTGTCCCCCACACCAGTGTTACAAAGTCAAACTATAATTCCTTCAACTGGGCTTCCCAAGCCCTATTGCCCCATAATTTTCCTGCTTCCCAGTGCCCTCCTTTCATTTGTATCTCAATGATGTGTTTCACTGTGATGTCTGCACAGAGTAACATCTTAGTGTTCATGCCTTTGCCTTTTTTCTTCAGGCTTCCAGATCTTTCAAGATCAATGTCACTAGCTCAGAAAGTCCTTTAGGTCAGGGAGAATAGAAATAAACACAGCTAACAAGGAAAGGGTTATTAAGAATTATTTATTGCATTGATTCACAGAGCAAGGGAAGAATAACAAGGAAATTTAGGGGTGACATTCTATTTACTTTTTGAACCAAAGATAGACATATTTACAAGCTATATAGCAATTTCTCATTCTGCCTGCACCAATTTGCATGTGATCAAAAATGTGCCAAAAAGTATATTAGTCTCCCCTTGAGGTATAAATTTTGGCATGTAAAAGCATTACCATTACTTTCAGGGCAATCGATTGTGGTCATACTGCTATACAAGTTCAATATTTTTCTGTTGTTTTGTTTTTTTTTTTTTTGAACAAAGAATGTGGTCAGCAAAGTCCCTGTCTAGCCATTTACCTCAATCATAAAGCAGCAGTCCTTTTCTTTCAACAGTCACCAACTTAAACTTTAATCTTATACTCCTTCTTACTTCATTAGGACCCTATAATAATAAGCATGTTGTCTACCCTACAACCTAGACAGTACCTAGTCATGTATTCTATTTTATTTTTTGTTGAATTCCTGAAGTTAACTCAATTTCTAATGCACCTTTTAATGTTGTAAATTAAAACTACCATATATCTAATCATTTGGCACCTAAGTTAAGGAATATAAATTAAGCATATTTTACACTAAGATGGCAAGGTGGCACATACTTATAATCCCGTCTTCTCAGGAGGCTAAGGCAGGAGGAACTCAAGTTCAAGGTTAACCTGGGCAATTTAGTGACATCCTGTCTCAAAATAAAAGAAAGAGCTCAGGGATGTTGCTTTGTGATGCAGTGATTACTTAGCATGTGCATAGCCTGAGGATAATTCTCAACAAAAGGGGAGAAAAATATAATACTATTTTACTCTGTTTCTGTACTCAAAGCAATAGAAAATAGAATTAACATGACTTTCTTTTTAAGCTACAAGAAGTAGAATACACTGATAAAGAGAACATACGTCTGGTTAAGACTAAAAAAAATCTCTTAATATCACCATGGAAGAATATCTTTTTAAATTAATAAATTTGGAGTTTTAAAATTGAGATAATTAGGAATTTTTTTTCTATTTCTCTGTTTTAAAATTTCTAAAGTAACCATATATTGCTATTCAAATTAGAAAATAAGATACATAAGAAAGGTATATTTATATCCACATTTTTAAAACAATGGATTTTTAAAATGAAGATTCTTTTTCTTGGTTGTGATATGAGAATATGAAATAGCTGATTGAACCTCTATTCTTACCATAAAGAACAAATAGAAAAGCTCATAATATGACCATAAACCAAAACCATTTTACATTTCTTTATGAAAGCACCTTTCAAAGTACATAGCACTATGTGAAAAATATAATTGCTTTTTATTTATACATTGATTTACATGATATATTTATTCTAAGCTAATCTATTATTCAAAATTCTAGGTAATACAACAATGATAGCAAATCTTGAACTGAATGAATCACAATATAACTACAACCATACATCAAAGTAGACAAATGTTCATTATGTAAGTTTGGTGAACTTCTAACTGTTCTTTTAAGTGTTTCAATAACATAAAGCAGGTACAAAGTTATTTCTGAGGCAGGATTCAGTTAGGAAAATAGCTAAATATTTAGTTTCTGTGAAGTGACAATGTTTATCAGTAAAGAATTCTACCGTTCTAAAGGATATAATTTATTCAGCTTTCTAAGATCCTTCAAACAAGACCAGTATTCCTCATATATTTCTATATTTAGATACACTTAGTCCATTAAAAGCTTATCTATATGTCTTTGCTCACTCAATTTGTCACACTATTAATTAGCCAGACTCTGCTGTTTATGAGCTTTAAAGCTTGGTGAATTCACATGCATATATTAGATCTCTGGAAAATGGGCTTCTGAGTATATATTTCAAATGAATGACTCATGTATATGTGTTGCTAGCTAGAATACTTCAATATTAAATATGTGTCGATAGCGTAAAATATAGATTAACATAAACTAGGAAACACACATACACAGTGTTCACAAAAGTAGTTTTATATGAATTAAAAATAAAATAAATCATGGGAATGCAATAAAGGCATACCTCTTACATTTCAACAGTAGAAATGTATACAGTTAAAACTGTATAAATAAATAAAGTCTAATATTTATTGAGAACTTGCTAGTGCTATTAAGTGTTTTGAATATTCTCTGGCTCATTACAAGTAATCTGTCACTGTTACCAGTAAATAAATGTATGAGTATATGAGTGGCTAAACACTGGGCACTCTTCTTTGAGTACTTCACAAGTAGCATGTTATGAAATCCTCACAGAAACCTAGGAAGTAGCATATCATAAATGCATTTCTGAGGCTGAAACATTAAGAGTTATAATGCAGTGGCACCAGCATTTTAGTTTGGATATTGGGCATTTCTGTCTACTTTTTTTTCTCTTTCACTCACATACACATACTTTGCATAGGGGTGAACAAAGACATACAGACAGAGGACACACAAGGCAGTCCTGCTAGAAGAGTATTTACTGGAGATAGCTCAGCGACAAGAGCAATAGTAGGTGTCCAGATTAAGCACAAATCCCTTGTAGATCCAACAGTAATATTCTAAGAGAGAGCCCCCAAATTAGGGCTGTGGGAGTTCAAAGTTAGATGTGGGAGAAGAAACAGCAGATTTGGGATGTGTGACTTCTAAACTAGAATTTGCAGGGAGGAAAAGATAATAGCCTCCCCTGGAGTTATGGATACAAAGGAGGTACTGGCATTCAAGCCCTATAGTAATCCAAAATTGATTGCTTTAAGCAACAGGCCACTGCTGGTTTCTGGGGAGCTTGGAAGGGAGTTCAACTCTTTTGTAGGAAGCCAGCTTGCAAGGGATTAGTCTAGCACAAATTAACTCTTAACTCTCAAAATGAAAACTTAATAATGATTCTCATTATTTATTGAGCATTTACTTTACTAGCTCTAAGTGCCTGGAACATTGCCTGAGCCAGCTTCTGAACTCTGTAATGATTCCAGTGCCTTTCATATTAAAATATAAGAAAAGAACAACTGGTCTGGAAACTCTAAGGCAAAATCCACCTGTATTAAGTATCTTTTATCTCTACCAACAAATAAAACCAACAGAATTGAACAATATTGTCAATAAGCATGCAGCTTCTACTTGACTGCCTATTTTCTCTGAGTAGGATCAAGTTACTCGCAATGAGTGGATTAGCTAGAACAACTGTGTGTTGGGAACACATAATAATCTTCCACTGAAAAGCTTAATATAAGTATGAACATTAGAACCAAAATTTTTGTCCAAAAAGCAAAAGGTTGTACGCCCATAACAAAATGTTCATTAAAAACAACCTCCAAGTAATTTAAATGGGATTTGAAAATCTCCAGGTTACACATTTCTCATGAAATCCAATTAAATCAGACAAATACCAACTCCTGAGGGTATGTTAAGAAATTAGTCTTTTCTACTTAGTTGAATAATACCAAATTTATTAGAGCAGGAGTTTTCAACATTTTTTTAGCCAAGTTACTTAAAGGAATTTGAAAAACTCTGTACTTCCTTACACATGTTACCTTAAGATGTTTCATAAATTTAAAGAAGAGTGGGAAAGTGATTTATTTGGTAAACACTGATTGTTTTAAAATAAATTGATTGTAATACCTTCAGAATATGAATAAAATATAAAATGAAGGGTCCTGAATATCATAGATATTTAATATTATATGTATTTTAAATGCATGAAAAGGTTTTTTAACACTATTAACATTTAAATTATTTTCTATTTAGTTCATATTTGCAGTTCATTCCCCCAAAAATTGTTATCCTAAAGTATGTTTTGATGTCTAAAAATATATTACTCAAAATATATTGTCATACTTCTCTTCTAACATGAAAATATAAGTCAACATTTGATAGTTTCTATGTTCTAAAAATGCTCAAATTTTCTTCTGAATTTACTTATTACCTCTATTACTGATACAATATGGACTGAAACACTAAAAATGAAATACATTTGATGTACAAGTTTAAAAAAAACTAAACTAAATTCATTGTGATAGAAGAAACTTAGGATTCACTGGTTGTTTTGTGTGTCTTTGGATGGCTATAACTTATGGCTTGATCATTATAAATGTTGACATTCATGGTTTTACAGTGATATCCTTCAGTTATTTGACCTCCTTCTTTTGTACACCAATATCTCAGGGTGATCAATTGAAGTTAATTTTGATCAGCTGACAATTAGGTCATTCTTCAAATTTGTCGCATACAAAAATTGGAAACAACTGTACATTAAAAGGATTTGTAATCCAGTTATCAGATTTATTTATTTTTAACATAAAGCTATATTTGAAACTACCAATTATTTGGTACCATGGAGATTTATATGAAAGCAAAGCAATATAGCGAAATTTCGAACAAGTTAGTGAAGTAGGAGAAAGATGAATGTGAAAAAAGTATCTGTAGGAAATGACAACCAAATGACAAATTGGTCAATATGTTCTGGCATATTACCTGTAACTAAGATTATGGATGAAATTAGGGACCTCCAAATTATTTTCCTTAACTCTCTGCAATCCTTGAATATGTCTCAGAGTCAATATCTCTCAGAACAAAGATCTTTATTCTAGAACACCAATTCCCATCACAATTGAATAGAAACTTGGGATTAAAATCTTTTAGTGCCAGGTGTTATTTTTTTAAGTGAGTATTTTAGGGTTGGGTATATAGCTCAATGATGGAGTACTTGACTAGTATTCACAAGGTATAGGGTTCAATCCCTAGCATAAAAAAAATTACATAAGCATTTCTTTCAGGGATTACATACGTAGTAAAATGTGCGCAAATTTGAAGCATGTAGTTCAAAGTTATTGAGAATATATCTGTGTAACTGGTATGAAACCAAGAAACAATAATGACCACAAAGAAGCCTCCTGAGCTCTTTTCATTCACAATCTTAATCATATTATAATCATTATCTTACATTCTGCTCAATAGACTATTTATGTTCATTTTTTTCACCTGTATATGATGGAAATCATTGGGTACATTTTGACTGCTTTCTTTTGATAAAAATCGTGTTTATAAGATTGAGCTATCTTTTTGCCAGGGACAGTGGTGCATGCCTATAATCCCAGAGGCTCCAGAGGCTGAGGCAGGAGTGTCAGGAGTGTCACTCTGGATAGGAGCTATGTACACACCTTTAAGGCCTGAGTAAAGAGGTACTGAACGGGTATTGCACACATTGCAATGCACTTGGACTTTCCTTTGCTGGGATAAGAAAGGGACAGCTCCAGGAGTGGGTGTCACCCAGTGGGGTTGAATTACACCCACCTGTTGGATGTAACCCTACCCATTACCCTTTTTTGGATAGAATGTTCCAAAAAATAATAAAAGCCGAGCCTCAGAACATGCATCCCCTCTCTCACCAGCCTCTCTTGTTTTTCTCTTGCCCTCTTTGTGGGAGCTTGAGGCCAGGACCTGGGGAAGCCATCCTGATGCCCAGAAAAAGGTATTCCGTGTCTGCATGGTCATTCTGAGTCACTCCAAATTCACCTGAATGATCTTGGCTCAGTAGCCCATACTGGATGGGGGTTACACAGAAGGATCACAAGTTCAAAGCCAGCCTCAGCAAAAGCAAGACACTAAGCAACTCAGTGAGACCCTATATCTAAATAAAATTAAAAATAGGGCTGTGGATATGGCTCAGTAGTCAAGAGCCCCGGGGTTCAATCCCCAGTGCAAAAAAAGAAAAAAGAAAAAGAAGAAAAGATTTATCTATCTTTTGATTCATTATTTTTATATTCTTTCCCACTCTTCTACAGCATGGGTCTATAAAATGCATCCCACAGGCCAAGTCTGGCTCACCATTGGCTTTTTGCAAGTAGAATTCTGTTGGATCATAGTCTTACTGATTCTTTTTACACATAACCTATAGCTGTATTTACACAATAACAGCAGAGTTGAGTAATAGACTATTTGGTAGACACAACTTAAAATATTTAGGGTTTGTGCCCTTTGGAGAAAAATGTACCCAACTCTGCTCCATGAATGTTTCTGGTATAAATATATTACCATTTCTTTTTCTATTGCAGAAGGTGGAGAACTCATTCATGAACAAAAGCTTGTCTATAGTTCATGTTTGAATATGGCTATAAAATAGGTAGATATAATTTTTAAAGGATCATTAAATAAAAAAAGGAAAAGGAATGAAAGAATAAGTAATAGAAACTGTACTTGTCTCCCATGATCTAAAGTATTTACTGTCTGGCTCTTTGTTGAAAAATTTTGTAAATCCTGATCTATCCTAATATTGACTAATTAACTAGGTTTTTCCAGATTCTGCTGTTATGACTAATAATGTTGCTATTCGTACTTTGCTCTACACCTTTTGTTGAAAATATTTACATATTTATGTTGGATATATATTTAGAATATGAATATACATGTTTCTGTTTAGTTTTCAAAAGTGGTAGTACAAATTTATACTTCTGCCATCCATATGTGATAGTTTCACTTGCTCTACCACCTTTCCAATTCTGGATAGAGTTGTAGCAAGGCCACATTGTGAAGTAAGAGTTATTATTCTGACAAACTTTGGAAAATACAATAGTTTACAATGTTCACTTATTTGTTTTAGTTCAGGTCTGTTGGCAATGAATTTTCTGAAGTTTTATTTATTTATTTTTTTATGAAAATGTCTTTATCTAATCTATATGTTTTAAGGACAGTTTTCCTTGTAGGTTTTCTTTCAACACAAAGATATGATAGACTTGTGAATTTTAATGTTTATAGTAATTCAATTCTTACTCACATTGGTGATTCTAGGAAAGTTTTGTGACTTCTTCTCTCTAGAAACTCCTTATAATTTTGCTGTCTGAATTTTAGCAATTTTACCATGATGTTTCTAGGTGTGACTTTCTTTCTTTCCTATTTGGTGTTGAATTTGATTTTTGAGAAATCACAAACCATGCTTCCTTCAGATTTTGCTTGTTCTATTCATTTCTCTGCTCCCTAACTCCGACTTGCATTTATGTTAGAACTTCTGTGTGCCAGCTTCCTATTATGCACTGTTATGTCTTATGCTGGTTTTTGCTTTTCTATTTTGTTGTTGTTTTTTTGCTATTAATGTTGTTGCTCCTTCTCTTTTTGTTGTCTCTGACTTTCAGTTTAGGTATTTGCTCTTAACCCTTATCTCGTTTCTCTATTTTGCTGCTCTCATCTGTTATTAGATGGATAGATGGATACATGAATTTCTTAATTTCATTTTTAATTTCAAGTATTCACATTTGATTATGGATGATGATATGAGTGTATTTGTGTTTCATGACAGAAAAAAATACACATAATATATATATTATAAAAATACAATATATAATATACTATAAAATGTAGTGCTTAGTGATATTTTCATAGAAGAACATGTACATGTAAATGTCTCATTTAAAAAATTTCCGTAGTGTATTCAATTGTAGGAATGCACCCACATTTCTTTATGTGGTCAAGATCTAGATTAAGAATAGACAAACTAAGAATTTAATATATATTATTATATATTAATTATAATTATATATTTATATTACACATAATATACATAAAATGAATGAATGAAGAGCCTTACATTTAAAAAACTGGAGGCTCCAGATTTTATTTTCTTCTCCCAAAGTGGGTTTATCCTTTCCTCACTTATCTAAAGTATGAGGAAAGATCACCTTAACATAATCACAGGTTGAGCTAATTCCAGGCTAAGTTACTAAACTTTGGAAGTTTAGTCTTATTCTGATATATTCCTGCTTCTCTCTACTGAAAGCTTTCAGTAGCTCCACACAATGGATCTTGTCTGCAATCTTTGTCTCCTGAGCTCCACAAGATTTCTTCAACTTCATTCAGCTCTAGACTTCTAGCCTCCATTTCACACAAATTTACAAGAGACTCAAGAAAAAAAAATCAAGCACCATGTGCCAGCCAAAATCTCTGCTAATTTCCCAGCACCCCCAACATGATTCCTCTGTTTTGGAAACACTTAACTACCAGATTCCTGCTTATATCCATAAATAGGTCCATAAATAGCAAATGACCCCAAGGGAATAGCAGCAATCCCCAGCTTATATCTTTGTGGCTCTCCCTATTCTGGAGTACCAACTGTTTCAGTCTCATTGTTTCTGTGGTTCCCTAATGCCTTTATCAGATAACCTTATGAATTGCTTTTCTCTGGTTATTGTTCCTCAGAGTGTTTGTCCATTCAAAGAATTACTTAATTACATTCAAAACTCGAAGTCTGCAATAACTCTGCTGTTTTTTTCTTTGCTTTTCTGCTTTTTTGTGTACTTATTAGTACATAGTAATTTTACATAATCGCAGAGTTTGACATATTCATAAATACATATAACATAATTTGCTCCATTTTAATCCCTAGTGTACCATCTTCTCTCCCCTGATCCCTCTCCCAATCCTCTTTCTCTACTACATTTTCTTCTATCAATATACTTTCTAATTGATGCCTTATAGTTAAAAAAGTGGAATTCATTGTTATATATTCATACATGCATATAGCATAATTTTGTAAATTTCATTCTACAGTTCCTTCCCTTTTCCATCCCTCCTCCTTATTCCTTTATCTCCTTGATCTACTCCACTGTTCTCCTCTCTATTTACATGAGATCCTTCTTTATCCCTTTATAAAATTTTTAGTTCTCTCTAGATTCTGTATATGAGAGAACACACTGGACCTTTGATTTTCTGAGTCTGGCTTATTTCACTTAGCATGACATTCCCAGTTCCATCCATTTACAAGCAAATGGCATAATTTCATTTATTTTTATAAAATATTTTATGGAATATTCTTTTTAGTCCGTTATGTATATCTAGTACAGTTTCTTTCTTCTTTTGTATATTAAGGTACACTGTGCTGTTATAAACATTCATATGCATATATCACTATACTATACTGATTTTAGTTATTATGGATTCATATCAAGGAGTGGGATACCTGGGTCATATGATGAATCCAGTCTTAGTCTTTCTTTTTTTTTTAATGTATTTTTTTCATTTATATATGACAGCAGAATGCATTACAATTCTTATTACATATATATGCACAATTTTTTCATATCTCTGGTTGTATACATAGTATACTCACACCAATTCGTGTCTTCACATGTGTACTTTGGATAGTAATGATCATCACATTCCATCATCATTAATTACCCCATGCCCCCTCCCTACCCCTCTCACCCCTCTGCCCTATCTAGAGTTTGTCTATTCCTCCCATGCTCCTGATTCCTATCCCACTATGAATCAGTCTCATTATACCAAAGAAAACATTCCACATTTGGTTTTTTGAGATTGGCTAATTTCACTTAGCATTATCTTCTCTAACTCTATCCATTTACCTGCAAATGCCATCATTTTATTCTCTTTTACTGCTGAGTAATATTGTGGATATATGCCACATTTTTTTTTATCCATTCATCTATTGAAGGGCATCTAGGTTGGTCCCATAGTATAGATATTATGAATTGTACTGCTGTAAACATTGATTTGGCTATGTCTCTGTAGTATGCTCTTTTTAAGTCCTTTGGGTATAAAAAAAGGAAAAGGACAGCA
Source organism: Callospermophilus lateralis (assembly GCF_048772815.1). NCBI lineage: Eukaryota > Metazoa > Chordata > Mammalia > Rodentia > Sciuridae > Callospermophilus > Callospermophilus lateralis. The sequence goes on from NC_135308.1 coordinate 133,902,611, forward strand.
GGGTCAAATGGTGGCTTTATTTCCAATTTTCCAAGAAATCTCCATACTTCTTTCCTTATTGGCTGCAACAATTTGCAGTCCCACCAGTAGTGTATGAGTGTACCCTTTTCCCCACATCCTCACCAACAGTTATTATTGTTTGTATGCATAATAGCTGCCATTCTGACTGGAGTGAGATGAAATCTTAGAGTGGTTTTGATTTGCATTTCTCTAATTGCTAGTGATGATGAACATTTTTTTCATGTATTTGTTGACTGATTATACATCATCAACTGAGAAGTGTCTCTTCAGGTCCTTGGCCCATTTATTGATTGGGTTATTGTTTTTTTTTTTTTTTTTTTTTAGCTTTTTGAGTTCTTTATGTACCCTAGTGATTAGTGCTCTAGCTAATGTGTGAGGGGTAAAGATTTGTATGATTCTATACTGGAAGACCCTAAAAGTTCCACCAGAAAACTCCTAGAACTAGTTAATGAGTTCAGCAAAGTTGCAGGATATAAAATCAGCACCCATAATTCAAAGGCATTTCTGTATATCAGTGACAAATCCTCAAAAAGGAAAATGAGGAAAACTACTGCATTCTCAATAGCCTCAATAAAATAAAAAATAAAATACTTGGGAATCAACCTAATGAAAGAGGTGAAAGATCTATATAATGAAAATTACAGAACACTAAAGAAAGGAATCAAAGAAGACCTTAGAAGACGGAAAGATCTACTTTGCTCTTGGGTAGACAGAATTAATATTATCAAAACGACCATACTTCCAAAAGCACTATACAGATTTAATGCAATTTTGATCAAAATTCCAATGACATTCCTCTTAGAAATAGAAAAAGCAATCATGAAATTCATCTGGAAAAATAAGCAAACCAGAATAGCTATAGAAGTCCTTAGCAGGAAGAGTGAAGCAGGTGGCATCATTATACCAGACCTTAAACTATACTACAGAGCAATAGAAACAAAAACAGCATGGTATTGGCATCAAAATAGACTGGTAGACTAGTACAGAATATAGGACACAGAGACTAATCCAAAAAACTACAATTATTTTATACTAGACAAAGGTGCCAAGAACATGCATTGGAGAAAAGATAACCTCTTCAACAAACGGTGCTGGGAAAACTGGAAATCCATATGCAACAAAATAAAATTAAACCCCTGTCTCTCAGCATGCACAAAACTCAACTCAAAATGGATCAAGGACTTAGGAATAAAACCAGAGACCCTGCGTCTAATAGAAGAAAAAGTAGGCCCTAATCTCCATCATGTGGGATTAGGCCCCAACTTCCTTAATAAGACTCCTGTGACACAAAAATTAAAATCAAGAATCAATAAATGAGATGGACTCAAACTAAAAAGTTTCTTCTCAGCAAAAGAAACGATCTGTGAGGAGAATAGAGAGCCTATATCTTAGTCTTAGTCTTTCAAGGTATCTTTATTTTTTTTTTCAAGGTCAGAGTAGAAATTAGAAGTTTATTAAAAGACAGCAGAAAAGACTTCTCCCGGAGGAAGAAGGGGACCCAAGAGGTGGAATCCGTGGAAGTGCGATTGTCTCCCCTTTTTATTGTTTTGGTGATAGAATGTAGGGGGAAGGGTTGGGACACAGGTGGGCCAAACAAGTAATCTGGGCAGGAAGGACTTCATTATCACTTCTTTGGGATGGGCTATCTCCAAATCTGTTGGGGGCTGTTTCCTGGGTTCCATTAACATTTCTTTGGGGTGGACTTTGGCCTAGGGCCTTTCCGAGACTTCATTAACATTCCATGAGTTGTCCTGCATTTCCCAGAATCGTTATCAGCATGGCTTCCATTTTAGATTTCACTCGATATGATATTAGACCTGATTTACCTAACTACACTGACTACCTAATTTTAAATCTGGCTTCATTCCCCCCTCTAATTTGGGAACTCCTTACTGCTGTAAGGAAAGGGCGCGAAGATCCTTCTGGCTTCTTCTACCTGAAAAGGGACAAAGGGACAGTGTGGGGCAAGCAGTTTGGAGTCCCCCTTTAAAAATAGGGTCTATCAAGTGGTCCATGATAGAAGTCCGATTGAGAAGTAATAGGCTGGAGGGCCATTTGAGTGATGGGTGGTCTATAAGAGAAACAAGAATTCATTAGTACTGGAACCAGATTGATGCAGCAATAAATGCCACAGCACAGGAATATGCCAATGAGAATGATGACAAAGACAAAGACTAACAATGTTTTCCACCAGGAAGTATCTTTATATTGCTTTCTAAAGTGGTTGTACTCATTTGCAATTCCACCAACAATGCATGAGTATACCTTTCCTCCACATCCTTGACAGTATTTATGGTTATTTGTACTTAAAAATTGCCATTATGAAATTTCACAGTAGTTTTCATTTGCATTTTTTTTGATTACTAAAGATGTTGAACATTTTTTCAAAATTCTTTTTTGCCATTTTCACTTCTTGTTTTGAGAAATGTCTGTTTAGTTTGTCTATTCTTAATCTGTCTGTTGACCACATAAAGAAATGTGGGTGCATTCCTACAAATGAATACACTATAGCAATGGCTTTAAATGAGGTATATTTATATGTCCCTTTATGGAAATATCACTAAGTGATATTAAGAAACTAACATTTTATTATATATATTTTGGCTTATTTTAAATGTCTGCCAAATGTATTAAAATATCTTTTTAATTAAAAATGAAGTATAATTGATTACCCTGAGTAATGGTACAAATCTAATAATTAAGACTCTAGTTTTGAGATTTAAAATGAAGGGAAAAAAAATATTTGCCTCCTAAAATTCTATCCATATGGAAAGTGCATTAACAGGCAAGCTATAATAGAAGAATGCCATAAATGAAAACCTGGATATTAGATGATTTGTATTCCAGTCTATTTTTTGAGTGATATTGAAAAGTCTCTGATTTCTTAGTGACTAAGTTCCAATCTATAAACTGATAAAACTGAATAATACAATTCATTTCTAGAATTCTGCTCTCCATTGATAGAAACATTATTCATGCCCTGATGATTAAAAAAATAAAATAAATTGTGAATAGTTTACACAATACATCCTCACTGAGGATGAGATATCTATTAACTAAATAATAATATATTTTATATAATATTAGATTTATATATAACATAAATTGAATATGAGATATATATTGAATATATGAATGTAATATCTCTTATTTAATTTGATAGCTACTCTGCAGTAAAGTTTAAGGTTAAATTGTTACCCTCAGGTTAACTTGCTACTGTGTGTGTATGTTGTGTTTTATTTAAGCTAAATAAAAATATGTTCTAAATCACTAAGTTTAAAATCACACTGTGGCTTACAGAAGATTTTCCTTTTTCTGCTATATTCTATTCTAAAAGCTTTTGATCACTCTCTCCTAACTTTGGCCATATCACTTATTAAAGCACATTTTTAAAAATTTTAGAATTTACACTTTCATGAGCAATTATTTCCAACTATAGTTTTGATTACCTAAAATTAATACAAATGTTCTACTTTCATAGGTGTCAAATTTAAATTAACATATAAGCCAATTTATTATTAAAAACACAAAAGCTAAGCAGTTAGCAATGCTTAAATTCTGTAGCTATTTAAATAAAATAATTTCAAATATAATACTTGAGTGTTCTAGAATTCTTAGAAGAAAATTAGCAGTTTTATTTAGCCTAGATTCAATATGTATTAAAATACATGCCTTGTTTTGTTTAACTCTGCTAATTTACCTAACAACCATAATACTTTGTAATTCAGGTACAAAGTTACCATAGCACACCGTGGCAACCTGCTCAGATTCCCTGAATCCTTTCACTGCTATCTGTGTACTCTTCCCCAGACTTTCTGGCTTTTCTTTAAAGAGCTTGAACTTGCCATTTTAGGGAGGTTTCTCAAATGTGCAAACTAAAAGTGCTTAGGAGTTTCACCAGTTACTCCTTGCCATCTAATTGCACCACCATTTGAAAATGACTGAGTAACATGGAAACATAAAAGTCCAAGGCCTATGTTATAAAATATGATAAACTGAGGCATCATTTACATTGCATAGACCCTACAGGGTCAAGCCCAGGCTCAGCCTGTTCCTGAAATTGCACCATTTCTTGCTTTCTTCCCCTTCCCTGTCCTGCTTCTCCTACCATTTTGCTGGATTATGCTGAAACTACTTGTACACAAACCTCTTTTCCTATTCTACTTCTGGGGAATGGATTTATAAACAGGTAACTAATAATTAAGCAACATCTCAGCCTAATGATAATGAGAAAAGAAAAGGTAACATCACCTTCACCTTGATGCTAACTTCCTTTCCAAAAACATCCTTTCTTTATAAGGACAGAGTCAGTAAGACAATTCTCTGATTTTGAAGTTGTACTGTGAGAGAATAATGCCATATGTATTTTGACTTTCCTTATGCAGAACAGACAGAGGCTACCCACCCTGCATTCATTGCCCCTCAGCCTTAACATGAGGCATTTCAACGGCCATGCAGATAGAGTTACTCTTATTGGAATTTTTCCAATAAATGAACACAGCATTTGACTCTCACTAAGTGGCAAGTGGATAATAACTTCATGTATGTATTGAGATTTATTCTAATTGAGAACTTTAAAAGATACTTGCAGCCACTATTGAAACCCCAGAGGAAAAATATTCTTATATTGGTGCAAGGTTTTTTTTTTTCCCCCAGAACTTAAATACCATAGCAGATGGTAGCATATTTAAGCATTTCCAAATTATTTCACCTAAATGTAATTACATTATAATCCTATTACAGAGAAAAAGAAGACATGAGGGCCATGTTTAAATTAAAGAATCACATTCAAGCTAAATTGCTACGTATAATTATACAACTACAACAGATGGTAGAGGTGATATTATGCTTTGAAATCAAAATAAGTTATTGTTTTAATATGAATAAATGTTTTCTGTTTTTGAAACTTCAAAAACTGTGATTAGAAATAATGAAATGTTGGCCTTATCTATTAATGTTCTGCAATTAAGAAATCCTTTTATTAAACAAAAAACTACCAATTTATTTAAATGCAGTGTACATGAAAACTCTTAAAATTCCCTACAAGATGAAGTAATACTTCAATTTACCTTCTTTTAAAAAAAATTTCTCAAATTATATTAGATTGTATTTCCATATGTGTTGGCATCAGAAATATACCCAAAAGAGCCATTTTATCTTTCTATTTCACAACATTCTCATTACTAGCTATAAGACTTGATTTTATATCTGTTTTCATCTCCTGAAGTTATTAAATATAGTCCTACTGCGCACAGAAAGTGTCAGGTGCTCTGCATCAGTGCTTCTTATCCCTGAGCAAGCTCAAGAGTGTATGCAGAGCCTACTGAAATGCAGGTTCCTCATGGCCACTCTCAGAGATTTTGATGATGTAGGGGTGGATGAGTCCAGAGAATTTCCTCCTCTAACAATGTAACATTGTCAAGGTTGTTGGTAGAAGAGCACATTGGTCAAACTCTCTAGGGAGTGTCATTCTTTGTTTTTCAATGAAAGAATAAATTGATACTAAGAATCTGGTCACATAATCTCACTTAATGTCTACAGAGGTATAATGCAGCATGTAAAATTTGGAAGTTTATTAATTTTTAATTTGCTTTGAATATTGAAATTACAATTGTGAACTATTTTGAATATGAATTTTATGATTAACTGGGAAACAAGAAGACTAATTCATCAAAGAGCATATCTGAGAGAAAGTATCCAACTGTGAACATGCTTGTCAGAGTCTCATGTCTAAAAAACAAAGCAAGATTCTCAAAAGAATCAACTTTTGAGAAGCAAGCGTCAACTCATCTTCTCTTGACTCTTATCACTCCTGCTCTGACCAACCCACCCCGCCACATCTGCCTTTTATTTGATGTTTGACCTATGCTTGACTGCTTGGTAACTTTCCACTCATTTCATATCACATTGGGAAAAATAAGTAAAAAAAAAAAAAAAAAAAAAAAGTGGGTAGAACTAGACTGTTTCCATTCTTGAAAGAGAGGTCACTTCATGTAGATTGGAATTCACTGAACCTATAACTGAATCCTGGTACCATTTTGGGATTCGGTCACATGAAGTCTTCAACTTCTGGCACTTTGAGTCTATAATGATATGTGAACCATGGGAAACTCTTCTAATTCATTGTATCAAGCACTTACATTCCTCAAACTTCAATATTTCATCACAAACATTTTAGAAGTTTCAGCAAGAGCCTTTTTTTGTGGTTGTTGAGTATTTTAGAGGAGCATTCATTTTGTTCATTGGATGGTTCACTGGATTGAAATTCTAGATACTCCTTCTGTAATCATCTGTTTTATGAGCTCTTGGAAGGCACTTCATTTCTCTCAGCTTCATTTTCACTCTTCTGAAATATACATCAAACCAGATCATCTCCATCACCTTTACTTTCACCACAAAAGATCAACTATTCCAAAAAAACAACTCTTTGAGCCACATTTCATAAGCAATTTTGTTTTGAAGATAATGAAGACACAAACTCTTGATCCCTGAGAAAGAAGAAAGATGAGAATCAAGTTAGGTTTCCACATATTTTCATGAAGAAAAGTGTATTGAAATTATTTATAGGATTTAAGCTACTTCCACAGGCCAATTTTCTAATCCCAAATGTAATGTTTATATTCTTTATAAACCTGTATTGGATAATTACTTGTGCCCTTAGAGAACTCATACAACTCCTCACTGCAATTTAATTGTCATTAGAGAGTAGTGTTACTTGATAGGTTTAAAACATTATCAAACTTCGTATTTTTTAATAGGCATAGCTTTCTGCATTACTACTGTGCTCTTAGGAAGGGTGTTATAAATATATACAATGTAAGTTAATCAATGCTTAGCAGCACACAGATGTGAGAAGATACAGTTTGAAACAAGATCTAAATAGAAAATATATTCAACTTACACTATTACTAATTTTAATAACAGCTAGACAAAAACTTGGCTTTTGCTAAGCTTCCATAGAAAATCTTTCACTAAAAGCAGCAGAACCCTTGCCATACAAGGCCCCAGGCCAGACATTTAAAACTGGTCTGTTGTTCTGCATCCAAGCTTGTCACTTCATCAGAGCTCAAGAATCTCTTTCAAATCTGGAGAATAGCTTTCTAGGCAGAACAGGAACAAGAGTTCTTTGGCTTTCCCATGAATTCCCTCTAAATTGTCAAGAAGTCCCTCAACATGGTGGGCTGTTACTTTGGTTAGGATTATGGAGTCCAGCTAGGCTCAACTTGTCTTTGAGTTTCATCATCTCTGCAACCTGCTCCATTCAATAAAGAAGCAAAGGACTCACTTGATAATGCCTTGATGTTAGAATTTATCCTTTCAACAGCTGTTAGCTTTTTGCAATTTTGCATTCTCAATCTAAGGCAAGTAGAGATCTTTGAAAGTACTATGTTTTTATTTTGAACGCCATGATATATGCAAAATACAATCTAGTGTGATATATTTAAACCATTATTCATGCTAATAGTACTCCTTTTTAAAATCCAGACTCCTAATTTTAGTAACTAAGAAAAATGTTGTTAAATTTTCAGATGAAAAAAGCCGACAAGAGAGGACAAAATGTAGATGACAGGTTCTAGGGGATAGGCAGTTCTCCCAGTTGAAATCAACAATGAGAGACTTCAAAGGACCAGGAAGTATTACATTGACAGGCTTCAAAATTAATTGCATAGGTAGCATGACGATGAAGTGGCAGTCTAAATAAAAAGTGGATGGGTGCTCACTTAGCCATAAGCTTCACATAAAATTAAAGCACAATGAGATTCTATGTTAACACTTTGTGTTCCACAGGTATCAGACAGCTTTGTCTAATTTTGAAGCTCATATCTAAAGAAAGTACTTTGAGAAGACAATAATATAACTTAATAGTTACATTAAGTCTTATATTAATGTAACTTAATAGTGATGGTTGAAAGAAGTGAATCTACACAGTTATCTGGCCAGTTGTGGGTGTCGCACAGGGTGTACTAATGTTGGATTAGAAATAGTGGGTATATTACTCTTTTAAAACTTTTGCAAAAAGACTAATTCTGTGTTTTCACTGAAGATAAAACTAGAATCAAAACAGCAAACAAAATATAAGCATGTTATAGCTTGACATAAAAATCAACTTATGCTATCATTTGGATCTTATCTATCCCCCTTAAGGCCTAGATGTTAATAGCTTGGTCTTCAGAGTGATGCTGAGGTAAAAGGTTGTGAAACTTGTAAAAGTGGGACCTAGTGGAAATAAGTTGGGTCATTTGCAGAATGACTTGAAGGAGACATTGGGACCCTAGATCCTTCTCTTCCTCTCTCTTTTTGTTTCCCAGACTACCATGAACTGAATAGCTTCTCCTGCCGCAAGTTCCTGCCATGATGTACTGCCTGGCCACAGACCCAAAGGTAATAGGGCCAAAAGACCACGTTTTCAAACTTCTGAAACTGTGATCCAAAATAAACTTTTGATATTGACTATCTCAAGTGGTTTGTTATAGTAATGAAAAGCTGACTAACACAGAAAATTGGTACCAAGAGGTGAGGTCATACTGTGGTCATACCTAAGGATGTGGTCCAGAAACTTTGGAATTTGTTCACAGGATACATTTTGCAAAGCTTGGAGAAAAAGCCTGGAATATTGTAAGGGGACCTTAATTCTGGTAAGGGCACAGAAGCTCAGAATACTGATAGAAATGTGGACAGAAAGGGTTGTGCTCATGAGGTTTCATATGGAAATAGGGACTCTATTAGACATTGGACTAAAGATTACATTTTTACACTCTTGCAAAGAATTGGGATGCATTATGTTCATGTCCTGCTTGTTGGAATCTGAGTTCAAAGTTGACTATCTAACAAGGGAAATTTCAAGTCAACATAGAATTCAGGAAGCAGTGTGGGTACTACAGGCTGCTTTTTTTTTTCAAAATTTACTGTGAGACCTGGGAAAAAACAGGATCAGGGTAGAAAAAATTAGAAACTTGCAGTTGAGCCAGAAAAGGAGCCCATTTGAAGGTGCTGCCAAGGAGAGTGCAATGGCTAATAAGACCAACACCAATAAAAAGAATTCAAGTACTTAGCTCTAAGACAGTGGGGAAAATGTCTTAAGGGCATCTCAGGAATGGGCAAGATTCCAAAAGACTCAAAGGTACAAAAGTGTAAACTACTTCAAAAACGTTTTTGTTGGTGGTGCTGCCCAAGGAATTATTTCCCAATGATTCATTTCCCCAAGTTCAGCCTATAAGGCACTCAAATGCTGCTAAATCCTTGGTTCAAGCAAACCTTTGTGTAGCTTGTACCCATGGTAGATGTTGGCATTGTCTAGGAGACACTGTTTTTTCAGGAATTCAGGAAAAGAGTTATGTGGTCATAAAAACTTTCACTGAAATTTCAAGGGAAAGCATGGGAAAGTAGGCAGTAGGAGACATGGGTGGAATCTATGTCCAACCCCTGCAAGACAGTGTAGAAACTGTGAGAGCAAAACCCAAAGCAGTAGAGATCCAGGAAGATAGAGATGCTGAACACATGGCACATTAGCTGAGGGAAACTTCAAGCTGTGACCAGAGCCAACCCAAAAGAGTTGCCCTGTGGGTTTTAACCAGTAAGATTATAAGAGTACAGCTGTCCAAGTTCACTTCCTACAGCCGTGTGCCCCAGATGCCAGACACAGAACTGTACAATTTAATCTTGGCTTTGCTCAGTTTAGACTTGTTTTGATCTTATTCCTCCTTATTTTTCTATTCCTTCATTTTGGAATAGGAAAGTTTATCCTTTTCCATTGTATCTTGGAAGTATGTAACTTATTCTTTTGATTTTACGAAAGGCTTAGAGCTGAGTTTTTTTGAGTCTTGGAAGAGATTTTGGGCTTGGATTTTTCAGCAATTCTAGAACAGTCAAGAATTGAGGATTGTTGGAAATGGACCAAATACGTTTTGCATTGTGTATTAGGCATGAAGCTTGGGGACCAAGATGGAGTGCTATAGTTTTGATCTAACTATAAAAAGAGTCCCCAGAAGACTCACGGCTAAAAACCTGATCCTCAGCTTGTGCTATTGAGAGATGATGGAACCTTTAAGAGTGTAGCCTAATGTAAGGCAGTTATATCACTTCAGGCACACTTTTTAATGGGATTGGACCAGGGCCCCTTCTTATCTCTCTCTGTTTCCTGATCACCATAAGGAGAGCATCTTTGCCTCACCTCACATTCCCTACCCTGATGTTCTGTCTTAATATAAGCCCCAAAACAATGGAGGCAACTGACCATTCTCTGAAATCTTGAGCCCAAGAAAACACTTTCCCTTATTGATTATCTCAAGTATTTTATTACAATAACAGAAAGCTGACTAACATGACTTTCAAAGAATTATGAGTGTGTAGTAGAGAAATAAACTTCTTCATCAAATAGAGAGCTGATTATTAGTGAAATATTTCCAAAAAAATCATATCACTAAGACTCATAGGGACTTCCTTCCTAAATTTAAATTGAAAATTGAAATCTTGTTTATCCAACCATCTTAAAAATCTATGAGCCCACCTTTTCAATGTAATTTTTGTTTTAAGATGTAGTCTTTCTTTCCTTAATACTCCTGAAATTGGTAGACTTATAAAGGGCTTTGGTGTATTCTTTGTCCTTGATAAAACATGCAATTCCCCTGATAAAGGCAATTAGCATTTAAGAGAAGAGTAACATAACCCACTAAGAAAATATACAATTTTATAATGGCTAGATAACATTCATCCCAAACCTTATTTCAGAGGGCTTTATTCAACTCTTTATTGTTTATGCTTTCTTTAACAATTGATAATGAGAATGATCATTTCTTTTCATTACAATCTGAAAAAAAGCTCATAAAAATTCTTTTCCTTAAAAAGCTTTACATTTGTGAGGCACTGGGTTCAATTCTCAGCACCACGTATAAATAAATAAAATAAAGTTCTATTAACAACTAAGAAAAGAAAATTTTTTTTAAAAAAAGCTTTACCTTTATGTTTCCAAAAAGTTCGCATTTCCAGGGATACAACATTTTCTTACAAATTTTCTGTATGACAAAATACACGTGATAATACACATCAAATTCCTTCAGACTTACGCAGTGTAAATTTTTTTCATATTTACAGACCACTTTCAAAGTGAAAATTTCAGAGAGAAAATAAGAAAAATTTTAAATTCTTAAAAATAAGCCTCAGAGTACATTTTTAAATAGCTTCAAATGCTGATTTTGCTAGATTTGCATTTCAGAACTCTTTCTGTTTAGTTGATCTTTATGTGGTGTTTCATATTTCCTGTCTTTAAAAAACTGTTCTTTGGGGAATATTAACACATTACTCTTGTCCAATTCCACTGCAAGTGTGTTTAAAGAAAATGAACAAAACAACTCTGTCAGGTTAATGTACTAGCATTTTAGTGTTAGAAATACAGGTTAAATTTAAAAGTATCTGGTGTTAGGAAGTCATTTATCTACTCTCCAAAGATAGAAAATTGTTAGCCTTGTGTAGGTAAATGGGGCAGTACTATAAAATACAAAGGATTCATACATATGCTTCATAATAAATCCTTTATGTGGGTCTTTTCAAATGATCCTGCACTGTCAACAATGTAGGAATGAATTCATATTCCATCCATTTCCACAAAGATAAATTCTAAATTTTTTCTAAAGATTCCTTATATATTTAAAAGCGAGTTTAAAACCTACATAACTGAATGAACTAAGGGAATCTAACTTTTCCTCTCTGTTTCTAATAGTTACTTTAAAACATAGTGTGTTTCCCTGTTTTTCAAATATATTGAATCATTAATGCTCAAAGCTCTCCTCAAAGAGCTTTCAATACTTTTTATTAATTATACCATTCACATATATCCTGATTATTTTCAGTTGAACTCTTTGCTACCAATTCTATTAGCTTTTTTTCAATGATGTTGTAAGGGTCCGGCGAAGCGTCAGAGGGAGAGACCACAAGAGACCGGCTCCATGCAATTGGCAGAAGGGGTTTTATTGATTCAGCATGCTGAGGCTCCAGGCTCACTCAGGAAGATAGAGCAGCCCAGAGCCCCGAGCAGAGGTCAGGCAGAGCTTAAGTACACTTTTTGGAAAGGGCGGGGGGCTTTGCATACATCAGAACAAATCATCATGAGGCGCGGGAAAACTGAACAACAACTCTGAGACCTGATTAGCACATTCATTGGCGGGAACAGATTGGACAGGGGTGATTGGTCACTTCTAAGCGGGGTGCACATTCAAACTGATTGGTTTTGGGACTTGCGATGTCTATGTACCATTCTACACAGAGTCCCAAGTTATTAGACAACCAGGGGAGTCAGTGAGAATATTTACTGGGCAGTTCGGGTATTGTCCTAACAGCTACAGAGATTACAGGTTCCGGGGGTAGCAGAGGAATTGTAACAATACTTGGTCTTTTATTTTTTAAACCAAGTCTTGTAGCCTAGAAACTTTACAATGTCCGGTCTTTTACACTTTAACTCTGGCTCTGCGGCTTAGAATCAGCTTAGAAATTTTACCTTTACAATGTAAAAAAAGGTTCAAAAATGTACAATGCAGAATAGTCCACAAAGAGGAATAGAATGAATATTAGATTTCTAAATGTTTATTTTAGTTGGAGATGAAGGCCAGAAATTTTTATTCTAATCTTTCAACTTTTACCCTGTCAATTTAGAATTTCAAAATTAAATTATAAATTGTAAACAAACAATGGCAAGAGACAAAAGGTACAAGTGTGAAGCATCTGTAATAAAGTCTAAAAGTGGTATGTATACTCAAGGTTGAGCATACAACAACACAGGAGAGATGGAAGGTACTTTCCCTACTCTAATGGAAAAAAAAATACAGAAAAAGAACGTGTTGATCATTTGTCAGGAATAGTAGAAGTTAATGTCAAAGGATGAGAGGACCTCAGAAACATGAACATCAGACTATTGAGTGATCCTCCTGCAATAAGAATTGAATATTCCTAACTGGTTGAGCACAAGTATGACCATCGGACTCATTTTTACAAGAAAAGGGAAGTGACATTTTTGTCACAGCCAGTCTGAAGATTTTAAAAACCTAGTATGTGATTTACTGCATTCTCTTCTCATTAATTGCTGTTCTGGAAGCAGCAATTTTGGTGTTAAGGAAAGGAGATGGGAAAGAGAAGGATAGTGGCCAAATTATACTGTTATATTATATAATGGTAGTGTTATGGAAACTTTATCAGCATGTATACATAGATAACAGTGAAGAGCACAACAAGAAAGACAGGTAGAATGTATAAAATTAAAAACAGATTCTGTTGTTGCAAGTAAGTGAAATCTTCAGTTTGTTCCTACTGTATCATAACTTATGATCTTCTTACTGATACACTCAGCCAGATGGTCCTTAAGGGCATCACTAGGGGTGACAGAGAGAAGGGGGGAACTCCATCAATGTCATTGCCTGTCCCCACCCCACCCCCGCAAAAAATTAGAAAACAAAAACAAGAAACCTCTGTTGGCAGAATTCTATAACTCCAGTGTTATAGAATATATTATATTCATCGTACAAAAGGGTCATATACACATATCACTTGTAGTACACACTCAGATATAAAATCGGTTTTATTTTTGGAAATTTATAAGCAGAGAAGTAATTGAGCATATTTTTCTCTTAAAATTTCTCTAACTCTCAAAAGTAAAGGGCTCTGATAAATATTGACAGTGTAACAAAGAATTTAGTTCTGATTTCTAGACCCAAGAAAGAGACTGCTAGTTTTGAGTGATTCTCCTATGACTCACTCCTGCCACAATAAGTTGAAACTATATTCTATATTGCTCCATTGCTGAGATGAGGCCAAGCTAATCCAGATGCCTATAGAGACCCTATGACTCTCTGATAATGTGTAACCCTATTTCTCAATCTCAGTATAGGCTATGAGGCTCCATGCTTGTGATGCCATGTTTTCAGTTCTTAGTATTGACTCCTTTCAAGGTCATACAACTTAAAACTCCTGAAATAACAGAATTTATTTCACTGGAGGACTCCACATGTTTGCCGATATTTAAGGAAAATATAGTTTTATACCTACTCTCCCTGCCTAACCTCTGAAAGGGCTATATGAAAAGTGAATGGATCAGTAGGAAGGGAGGAAAGGGACCAATGGGTAAGAGAAGGAAAGGAGATGGGTAAGTTCAGAGAAGGATATTGGTCAAATTAAATTGTTATATTATATGCATGTATGAATATTTAACAACTAATCCCACCATTATGTACAACTACAATACTCCAATAAAAAACGTGGAAGAAAAGAAGGGAACAAAATTGAAATAACTTTGTTTTAGTCAGCTTTTTCATTACTGTGACCAGAAGTTCTTACAAAACAACATAGATAAGGAAAAATTTATTTTGGCTCACAGCTTCAGAGGTTTAGTGGCAGAATGGTGTGGAGAAGAAAAGCAACTCAGGACATGGTAACTAGGAAGCCCACACAGAGAACTCCCTTCACCAGGATCAAAATAATCTCAAAGTATGTGCCCCATTTTCTACACCTATGTCCCCCAGCTACATGCAAACTATCTACAGTTGCCACCCAGTTAATCCAGAGCAGTGGGTTAGTCCACTGATTAGGTCGTACTTCTCATAATCTAATCTTTTCACTTCTGAGAGTTCTTGCATTTTCTCACACATGAACTCTTGGAAGATACTTCATCTCTAAACCACAACAAGCTAATTAACCAAGGCTCTACAAAATGCATCTCTTCTTTGTAGCCTAATAAAAATTTATAGGAAGTGAAAATGAAATGTATATGCCAGCTTTAATGAGGAATATGGAAAACAACAACAACAACAAAAAAGCAAAATAGAATCTGAAGAACCATAAAGTCACTAATGGAAATAACAGAAGGAAAGCAAGCCAGTAATGACAAGGATTCCTTTCCACACCTGTCTGAGGGAACTACTTTAAGAACTCAAAGATCATATGTGAAAGGACACTCAAAGAGTCCACGCAAAGTCTAAAGACCATTCCACATACTTGAACCCCACGCGAGAGATTTATTGTCAGGGACATGGTGTATACCAACAAGGCTGTCCCTCCAAGGAAAGCAGCAGCCTGTGAGCACACACAGAGCAGCCTTATACCCCGCAAAAAGGAATCTCTGCTTAGGAGTTAAACTAGGATGGGTTGATCCTAAGCTGCTTAGGAGTTTAAGCTGGGTGGGGTTGATCTTAAACTGCTTAGGTGTTTAAGTTGGGGTGGGGTTGATCATTTTTTAGCAGGCACATATTTTTAGGGGAAGTTTAGCAACATTGCCTCAGAATCTAAACTTTGGAACCTCTAAACAAATTGGCTCCAGACCTAAAATGATGAATCTGATGCCAATAATATGGGCTTCCAAGGGACTTTGTTTCTCATCTTCTTTGAGATCAAAGGAAAGCCTAATTCAAGTGATTTACACTTGATTCTTTATTTTTAATATTTTGGTAGCTAGGAAGAAACAAAATCATAAACTTAATCTCTGATGAGGTTTCCTTTTACATGTGAAATTTCATTTTTATATTTGATTATAGTTCAAACTGTTAGAACCAAATATATTAAATGAGAGGTTTAAGTTTCGAGTATGGATATAGTTCTAAAATGATCCATAATCAGATTCAGAACCAAATAACTGAAAAATAGTAGCTTTAGTCTAGAATCATGGTGTATTTGATTTTATAAAGACTTCTACTTTATAATACCCCTCATAAAGTTTGATAATTTTATTAAAAAAATCAGAATATTTAACACCGAAATAATTACAAAATGTCATTCAATTTGCTAACATTGTAAATATATAAGAATAGAAGTTCAGTGGAGTAGACAAAGAGGAATGAAGGGAAGGAAGGGTAATGGGGAAAGGAAAGACAGTAGAATGAATCTGACATAGCTTTCCTACGTACATATATGAATATAGCACAGTGAATCTCGCCAGTATGTACATCCACAAGAAAATATTTTTTTAAAAAAATAACTATGAGTTAATGACAGAAAGATTAACAGAGGGAAGGGAGGAAGGGATGGGAAGATAGAAGGGAAAGGAGAGGTACTAGGGTCTGAATTAGAACAAGTTATATTTCCATGCCTGCTGTATATAATTATTTCAAAATGAATTCTACTGTCAGGTATAACTAAAAAGAACCAATAAAATTTTTCTGAAAATTAAAAGTGTTTAAAATAGACACTTTAAAAATGTTAAAAGTGTGACTAAAATCTAAAATGAATAGCTGTCAAAGATTCCCTTCAGTTTAGTAATTCATGTGGTGACCTATGGTGCTAAGGCTAATTAAAAGTAGAATTTAAAACCAAGGATTAACTTTGATCAACAGAATTGATTGAAATCAACAGAATTTATTAGATATAAAACTAGTTAATAGTCTATAAACCCATAAAACTATAACATTGATCCTTTTTTACAAGACAAAAATTTAACATATAATAGTTAACAATCATCAGATCTGTAATCAAAAATTAAGTATCAAATCAAGCACAGATTTTTTTCTCCCATGTAATTAAATACATTTTAGGTGAGTCTATAAAAAACACCTCAAAATCTATGCAAGTCTTCAATGGACAAAAGGTCATGAACATGATTTATTTGAATTTGAAAATTTTTTCTTATTAAAGGAAATGCAAGAGATGAAAGAGGTTCTAAACATAATTAATTTGGGATTTTTAAAAACTGAACTGAGATATTAAGAAAAAACAAAGATATTTATCATAGAGGCACATCAAGTTTTACCAAATGCAAGCTCTGATTTTAAGAAGACATTAACACAAATAAAAATAACATGCAAAGTAGAATAACACATAACTTGTTCAAATACTGGAAATAAAAGAACACTCAAATCAGATATGGATAACTTTTCTTTTCTTTTAAATGGGTGTTTCTCATGAGAGCCTTTTTATTTTAATTGCAGAAATTTCCCTTAGAGGTATGTCCCCAAAAGGAAAATCACTAAGCATATACTGGTACATCAGGATATGAGATTTGGCATGTGCGGAGCAGAAATCTATGGTTTTAATTTTATGTTTTCATGTCAGGAAATAGTTTTTCCCTTTTATATTCTTGTTCTCATTCCAATAAAGCCCCCTTTTAAATAATTACAATACCAGCCTCAGAATGGTCATCCAGCCAGTCATGCATATATGTGCACAGATGACATAGGTGTATTTTAAGTATACAAATGTTTATTGATTATTGCCAAATATTGTTGAATAAGTGCCTTGTTTAAGAGACTATTGTCCTAAATGGGTCTTATAAATCATTTTCTATTCTTCATTCCTAAAATAAAATATTCCTTTATCAAAAAGAATCATCCAAATATACATGAAGGCAAAAGGAAATTTGAAAATGCAAGTATCTAATAATCATCATTAAAAAGTAATTATTTAATAAAAGCAAAAATCATATACTAATTAAAACATTAATACCACCTGGTTACCATGAACTTATATAAAAATAAAATTTTAATATTTATTTACATAATACATATATATTAATAATATCAATAGCATCACATTTTGTATTTGATAGAAAATGTTGATAAGAATTTATGTGGGAAAATTCTACACTCAAGTATGCTTGAGAAACATACTTCACTCAAGTAGGCTTGGAAAACATATATTTACTTATACAAGTTAAAGTACAATTTTTAATAATGTAAAGTAATAAGTTTATTGAAAAAGGTAAGTTTGATTATTGTAAACTTATTTCACCTTTTGCAAGAATCACATGAATATTGCCTTTTATTAAAACTTTCTCATTAAAACATGTATCTTAGTATATGTATCATTGTGCTACGAAGTTTATCTGATCAACATAATGAACAGATGAAAATTGTGCTGGCAGATTAGGGTAGAAAAAATCAATAATGAATAGCCTTTTTAACAAATTAATTACTCATAAAATTAGCATTAAAAATAGCATTTTTAGCTGGCTCCAGTGACACACACCTGTTATCCCAGCTACAGTGATGCAGGGGCAGGTGTGAGCAAGAAGATTTCAAGTTCAAGGCCAGCTTAAGAGACATAGTAACAAATTAAAAAAAAAATGATCTGAAGATCTGGTGATATAGCTCAGTGGTAAAAAACACCCCAGTTTCAATCCTTAGCACAAAACTTTTTTTTTTTTTTTTTCCGAAAGAAAATTAAGAATATCTCAAAAATGAGAAGAACCAGTACTAGCACTGGTTGTAAATATATTTTTTTATATATGTAAATATATTTTTTCAACATATGCAAATAAAATCTTGGGTACTTCCCTGGGATTGTGCACATAAATCATTTTGAAGCTTTTTATTTTTTTCTTAATGATAATCCAGGAACATTTTTACAATTTAATGCTGCAATGGTCATCTTGTACATAAACCTTTGGCCACCAACATTTTTTTAGTAGTTTCTTAAATTAGAGTTGAAATATATTTTTTACCTTTAAAATTTTGGGTATAAGGAAAATGCATGCACTCAAATTTTAAGATATTAAGGATTGCCAATGATGGCAAAACTTTGTAAGAAACTGTAATATTGTTACAAAGGAAAACATTTTTAATTATTCCGCTATAGTTCTCTGATCACAAAACATATGTGGCAGAAGTAAGTTTATGTTAGTTTTCTGTGACTGGATTATAAAATTAATGACATTTCCTTGTAATATAATTATTACTTTTTTAGTTATAGAAAATGTAGTAGCACCAATTTTAGCTCACACATCAATTATATGAAGAGTCATGTAAAATATTTGAACTAAAATTTTTAAACACATTGTATATACTATTTCACTCATATTGTCCCCAAATCAACCATTCATAATTGAGAAATAAATACAAACTATACAATATTATACATTCTCCTACCCTACCTCTTCC
This sequence comes from Callospermophilus lateralis, assembly GCF_048772815.1. Classification (NCBI taxonomy): domain Eukaryota; kingdom Metazoa; phylum Chordata; class Mammalia; order Rodentia; family Sciuridae; genus Callospermophilus; species Callospermophilus lateralis. The sequence continues at coordinate 133,921,477 of NC_135308.1, forward strand.
ACTTACTGAATGTACTATGTCATCTTAAGCAAATTAGTTTCCTCATCATGTCGCTTTCTTCACGCATATAGCAGAGATAACAATGCCTAGTGAATCAGTTGTGAGGTTAAACTATGTTAATGATACATGTAAAGCACTTATTGCTGCAGTCCCGCTGCAGCAAAATAATGGGGGGGGGGGACGAGCAACTTGTGTACATTGATACAGCAGGAGTGGGAGCCATTTATTGTAGGACAGGAGGGGTATATATACATTCCACACAGCTTATCTTAATTAACATAAACTAGATACAGCAGTCAACCAATAAGGAATCTCCACACTTAATGGCTCGCTGGCACCACCTCACAAACCACTCCCCCTGGGAAAATGCCAGGTGCCATCCCAACTTGTTTACAGACCCTAACAACTTAGAATAGAATCCAGTGTACTGTAATTATTCTCTCCTAAAATACTGGATGTCAGTAATATAACTTTTTAGAAGTGACAGTAATAGTATGTTTTTTTAAAGCAGAATATTTACACTTATTTAAAACTATCTGTGGGATGGAACTTGTTTTCTTAGTCCAGTGTCTCTGATGGGATTATAAACATGATGATGTAAAATCACAAAATTTTATTTGATTTATTTGAATTATGTTAGACATTTTTTCCATGTGGTGTGTATGTGTGTGTGTGTATGCACACATTAGTTTACATTTGTATCACTGGTACCATCTTTGTCATACATTTCTGCCTTTCCTTTTTTAACAAAGGAAAAAATTTTGGACTCGATTTTTAATTATGTACATAAAAATATCTGTACTGTATAACTCAGTGACCATGTTTCATGTTATACCTACTCTAAAACATTTCTAATTTATTAAATAAGGAATATACACAAACTGAGGTGTACATTCCCTAATTTAAATTGCTGATATATTTAAAGCATCCTTCAGAAACCAATATTTTATTACAGTGTGTTTATTTGAAACCATCAAATTTGTATATTTATTTTGTTTTGCCTTTAACAAATATTAGTGAAAATTTTCTTTAAAATGACTACAAATGATTTACTTTCTTCTTTTCAAAAATTTTTGAATCCTATACATTTTGCAATATGTCATTCTACAAATGAGAAAATTGAGTTAAACAGGCATATGATCTGCCAAAATCCATACCCAACTAAAAGTTAAAGGAAAGAATTTTACTCACAGAAGATATGCAAAGACTAAGAACTATCTATACACACACACTTATATTTAGTTTACATGTAAGTATGATTTTTATGCCTTCATTCATCCAATGGCATTCCCAGACCTTCAGTTTAGTTTGCCAATTAAAAATGAATAATCATGAATTAGACTTAAACTGTTCCATATTCTCACTTGGTTACATCTAAACTTTGAATTCATCTGCTATGTAAATGAACTTTCCTGGAAAACATCACCAAGAAATTTCTAATATATAGAATATAGTTTAGGGGCTGGGGATGTGGCTCAAGGGGTAGCGCGCTCGCCTGGCATGCATGCGGCCTGGGTTCGATCCTCAGCACCACATACAAAACAAAGATGTTGTGTCCGCCAATTACTAACAAATAAATATTAAAAAATTCTCTCTCTCTCTCTCTCTCTCCCCCTCACTCTCTCTTTAAAAAAAAATAGAATATAGTTTAAAATCATTCAGTCAATCTCATTGCTCTTTCCATATTGTTTCTCTATGTTAATCTTGTATCACTGCTGCAACAAGTTGTCACATACTTGGTGGTCTATAATTACAAAAGCTTAGTAGTTCATGGGTAGGCAGTCCAACACAGCTCTCATTGTACAAAAATCAAGGTATCAACAGAGCTGTAATCCACTCCAGATCCATTAGGAGATAATCTATTTTCTTGCATTGTCCAGCTTCATCTTCACAACAGCATCATTGCATCTCCAACCACATTATTCCAAGAAATATCACTATCTGGTCTCATCTACTGCCTCTTCTGTTTATAAATATTCTTGTGATCATACTGGGTTCACTGGGATAATCTCTGTGTTTACCTGCTAAACTATCTTAATTCCACTGGCAATCTTTGTCCTGTTTTACCCGTAAAGAAACATATTAACAGCTTCCAGAAATTAGGACATAAGCATGCTAGGGAAACAAGTAGTGGGGACCTGTTACAGTTTATATTGGGTGTCCCCCAAAGGTTATGTATGAGACAATGCAAGAAGGTTTACAGATGAAATGAATGCTTTATAAAAGTTTTAACCTAATCAGTGCATTAATCTCCTGGATGGAATTAACTTGATGGTGGTAATTATAGGCAGGAAGGTTGTCACTGGAGGAGTTTTTTTTTTTTCCCCTGGGGGCATGCCTTTGTCTTTGTTAAGCAGATCCATCTCCCCCTCCCCTTTCCCTACCCCTCCACCTCGCCCTCCCCCTCCCCCCTCCCTCTTCCTCTCCCTCTCCTTGATGTTCTGCCTCACCTCAGGCCTCAAGGATACAGCTATTCATCTGTGGACTGAGACTTCTGAGACCATGAGACTCAAAATAACCTTTTCCTTCTCTAATTTTTCTTGCTAAGCCTTTTGATCACAGCAATGAAAAAGCTGAGTACCATGGAACCTGTTATTCTGCTAGCAAATTCCCCTACTATTTTTAATATATGCCCTGTAAATTATTGACTGTTATTTTATTAACATATTAAAAATCATCAAGAAGTCCTTAAGAAGATGATGCTATTCATTGACTCACTGAAGACCCCAAAACCCATTCTTCCAGCTGCCATTGTAGAAGCTGACATCATTTTAAACTTGCTTTCAGTCAGAATCCTGGCTAAGGGTGGTTCTGTGACATGGTGATGTAGTTCTGTTTATTGAGTTTTTTTTCAGTCATCTAAAAATATGTCCCTTTTCTTTTCAAATGGTCAGACCTAGTTGATGTAATATTTTCACTTTCTATCTTGGTTTCAGATATGATTCTTGGAGATGGAATTGCCATAATGTAACTATCATGAGGCATCTGTGAGGAAAAAACCAAGAGAACCATTGATAAGACTGTTTTTAAGTGAATGCCCTGAGGCTGCTTACCTCAAGACATTTGTCATGTGGGGGAAAAAAAATCAACATTTTAAAAATTTAACTATTACTAATTTATTCTGTTATGGGTGGCCAAGTTGAATATTCTGCAATTAGTAGTTAAAATCACTTATTTCAAACTTTCCTTGAATCTAGAATCTCTCAGCCTCACTCTAGAGGTTGATCTTTACACCTGCTATTCTTGTGCTCTTTGGAATTATCTTTACACTTATCAGCATCTTTTTTCATTATTCTAATCCTCATTTCAGTTAAAAAAAAAAAAGCCACTTTATTAAACTATTCCTTTGCAAATTAGTGTGTGATCAGAACTGACTCAGCATATACTTTACATATTGAAACTGTTATCTTCAAGATCTTTGAGCCTATTGTTTATAAAAATCACAATGACAAGTAAGAAGTAATTGTTGAATTTGCATGAAAGTAGTTTTTCTCAAAATCTTTCTTGGAATCTTTGTCACATGATGTACTTCAAGAAAAATGAGTTCCATGACTCAATAGCTAAAGAATTCTCTTTCAGTTAGAGATTCATGGTGCTTAGGAGAATATTGAAGTCTCCCAAATCTTTGTAGTTCATATGTTTAATTCTGTTTAATCCAGCATATTCTAAACTTTTCTAACCTTGAAAACAATTTATTAAGCAAAACAACTGTTTCAAATTGTAAAATATCATGCTGGAAAATGAATTTGCGGGAGGAAAGTATTTTACTAAAGATATCAATATAATGCAAAACTCTATCATCTAAAAATGGAGGAAAAAACTCTTGAAGCACACATAGAATGTATTCTGATGCCACTGTGTGCTATTCTTTTAGGTTTTTTGTTTTTTTTTAAATGCCATGCATGAAATGTGGCTGTAAGAAGAGTTTCTCAATTTTCCATAAGTGCATTGCCATTCATGTTGGATATAATCCAGCATTTTGAAACAGTTCTTTAATGATGACAGGGAGGGGAGGAGAGTGTTGTCAATTCATGTTATTTCCTATCAATCTTCACCATATGTCACATACATCACTACACTTTGACATTTGTTATGAACTTTCTCTTAATCAAAACTAAATTCCTAACTGAAGTCTGGTTAGGCTTTCTTTCACTCAAAGAGAGTTTAAATAGAACAATTGCTGTCCAACACCCAATATCTGTGGCTGGCCACTGCTAAGTGAGCTTAGGTAAAAAAAAAAAATCAACACCAACTGCTATTAAAAAGGAAAGTCACACTTTGGAATGGTGATGTGATCATTATTTATTTGGACTAAAACTGCAAAGATTGCTATTCTTTTCCACAGTCATAATACACACACACTCACACACACACACACACACACACACACACACACACACACAAAATCCAGTTTCACTTTTTCCTTTGTACTGTGATGAACTGTAAGGAACTTGAATTGTTTCTTTAAAAATTAAAAATATATTTTTACAATTTTACTGATTAAAAGGATACAAAAATGTTTCAAGTTCTTATTTCTGAGTGATTGAGGGTTTTTTTAATAAAAAATTTTGAAATCATGTTGATTTTTGTGTTCCTTAGCATGCATTAATAATTACATAAGACTTCTTTAGGAATTTACATGATATCTTGAATGGTTGACAACTTCTTGTTAAGTTCAGAAAAGGAGAAATGTGGTTTATATTTCTTTTGTAGCTTGGGGTAAGTTCCTAACATGTAGTGGATCTCCAAATATGGCAAAGTCAGAAATAATCACAGTAAGTAATAAAATGCCAAAGAGCTAAATTAAGTATTCAAAATGGGGTTAATGAACTTCTTTTCATGAGACAGTCCTATGTCTGGATTGTCCAACACTCACAATTTACAGACACTTGTGCTTCTGAACTCTGCTCCACAAACATGGTAGAAGTTCTTGGTACTTTACCCATGGTCCCTTTCTCAGACCCCCCTGCCACTACCTTTTAGCAGCTGTGAGCACTTATAGCCATCAATTTATAACTGAGGCCATCTTAAATAATTGCCCTTGGTTGAAGGTAATCAACATGCCTGGAAACTGGTGTGTTACTTTTACTCCCTGTGCCCCCATTTACTGGCAATAAAAGATACACAGTACAGTCTCTTTGCCTCATGGTGGTAAACTCTATGGTGTAATGTGGTCTTCCCATCTTCCCTCCATGTATCAGACCAAGAACAGTCTATATTCTTTTCTACTTTCTTGCTTGGCTTTTCCACCTCATCTGCCCTGCTTTTCTTATTTCCTTATAGGACTTTTCTGAAGCAAACTCGCTCAATAAATCATGTACACCTGAATCACTGTCCCAGGCTAGTCTTCTAGGGAACTGACCTAATAAGCAGATTAGGATAAGGTTCTAGAGTTGAACAGCTGGTGAATAGCTGGAGTGAGGGACCCATCTCCAAAGGTAGGTAGAACAATGATAGTCAATGATCCACTGTAAAGTCACAATTGTCAGGGTTTTTACCTAGAATGAAGGCCACACTACACTACTACTGGAAAGGGGTGCATGGCATTTGATATTTGGCACAATATCCCTGGCCTTTGAAAATATAACTTATGGTAATTGCATTGAGAAATTAAAGAAAATGACACACTTGAGGTAATCAAACATCAATTCCAATAATTCAAAGGGAAATGTGAGAAGTAGAAACTTTCTTAGTAAAACATGGAAACATCTTCACTTTCTCTAATGGGAAGAAGAGAATTTTTTTTTTTTTACAGATTAACAAAATTTAGAAGAAGATTCATTATTCACCTTTGTAAATCTCCTATATGAAATATGGGGTCTAGTTATGAAAGTAATGGGAATCCAGAGCCTTGAGATGAGAATACAAAGTAAATGCACTAGAAAACCTTGAGGGATGAGATTGACCTGAAATTTCTGGGTCTAAAGAAGTAGCACATATTTCTTGTTAAAGGATCACATACATCCACCTCCTCAGACATAATGTGGATCTTTCAAATAAGTAAAGGCCATTGCTTTACTAGGCAATGCTGGCCTTCCTCCAGATCTGTTGCCACACCCCTCCTGCTTAACAAATGAAATCAACAGGACCAACTGTGGAAGTGCTGGGCCAGCTAAGAGAGGAAGTGTGTTACACAACAAAGGAGCAGCCATGCCTGTCTCACATGTAGCAGCTAAGCAGCAGCAAAGCAACCATAAAAGTAAGCAAGTAAGTCTAGGTCTTTCACTAGCAGCAGTCTAGTAATTTAAAACAAAATGAACAGAGAGGCTGAACCAAGAAATAATAGACAAATCAATACCAAACAACTAAAAATTTAAAGAAAACCTCAGCTAAGGTAGATCTTAAGCATAATAATAAGTCAAGTCTCAGAATAAATCCAAATGTGATATGAGTTTAATAAAATATATAATAAGCATTTATTTTTATGTCCCAAGTAACAATAACATATAAACTAATGAAGTAAAAAATACTAAAAATTAACTTTGATAGCAATACAGTTGTATAGAAGACTTTAATATGCTTTTTCCCTAAGTGAACAAATATAATAGAAAAGAAAAATAAAGTCATAAAACAATAAACACTTGTCATTATGTAAATAAATAAATTGCATTATTTTGATATGAACATAAAATTTTCATAATTGAAGGATTTTGTACTAAAAAAAGTTATATTTTAAGGCAACTGTATTACAGTTCTGTATTATCTGATAACAATCCAGTAAAAATGAAAAAGTAATATTTTAGCAATTGAGAAATGATGTAATATACACACCTATATTTTTTGTAACAGAATGATGTTCTTTAAATCTTTTAAAACTAAGCAAAGCCAAAATCAAAAGTAAATAGCCTGGTGTGGAAGCACATCCTATAATCAGCTACTCAGAAGACTCCAGAAGGATTGCAAGTTTGAGATCAGTCACATTAACTTAGTAAGGCCCTGTCTCAAAATTTAAAATATTTTATTTCAAAAAAAGGACTGAGGAGGTACCTCAGTGGTGAAGTATGCCTGGGTTCAATCCCCAGCTCTCTCACCCCCAAAAGTAAATGGTTAGACTTAAATGTCCTTGATAGTAAATTAAAGAACCAAAGGAATGAACAGATGAAGGGAGAGAAAGAGAAAAGGAGTGAAGGAAGGAATATTTTAGGTTGAAAACATTTGAGAAAGTAATACAAAGTAAGTTATATAACCCAAGAAAAGGGGAACCAATATAGATAATATAAAATTAATAAATGTTAAAGAAGAAAATATAGAAAAGGTAAAAACACCTAAAGGAATTCATTTTTAAAAACTTTAGACAAGTGCTATCCAGTATAATGTTGTGTGATAAGATATTCTTCTGTATTTCTTCAATACAATAGCCCCTACATACATGTAGCATAAAATGTAATAAATGAAACTAAGAAACCAAATTTCAATTATTTAATTTCAATTAATATCAATTTAATTCATATAATAAAATAATTTAATTGAATCCATATAAACATAATTCATTACATGTATATAATTTAATTCAGTGATTATAAATTTAAATTTCAGCTTATATAATATTGGGCAAGAGAGATTTAGACACATAGATTTTTTAAAAATATTTTTCATTGTCAATGGATCTTTTTTAAAATTTTATTTATTTATTTATATGTGGTGCTGAGGATTGAACCCAGGGCCTCACACATGCCAGGCAAGCCACTACCACTGAGCCACAACTCCAGCCCTAGACACATAGATTTTTCACAAGTTTAGATCAAAAGAAAAATATAAGACATTTTAAAATATAAAATAATTTATAGACAAAAATGGATATGTAGGGCTGGGGATGTGGCTCAAGCGGTAGCGCGCTCGCTTGGCATGTGTGCGGCCCGGGTTTGATCCCAGCACCATATACAAAACAAAGATGTTGTGTCCGCCAATAACTAAAAGATAAATATTTAAAAATTCTCTCTCTTTCTCTTTCTCTCTCTCTCTCTCTCTCAAAAAAAAAAAAATGGATATGCAAACAATAGGTTTTGAAAAGTACATTTTCAATACAAAATAATTAAGTAGTATACGAGGTGCTTTTACAAACTGACCTGAATATGATAAACAACCATTCAAGGGGAAAAAATATGGCAAAACAATTTACAAAGAATAAATATATAAGGTCAATTATTGTAGTCCAAATTCTAGGATGAACTCCACAATTCCCTGCCTATGCATAATCCTTTCTCTGATCTGTGGATTTTTTTTCTAATTAAATATTGGAAAGCTAAGAGATTTTTTAGATGTAAATAATATTCTTAAATAGCTAACTTTGAGTTATCAAAAGGAAGATTGTCCTGACTGGACTAACCCTAAACCTTCCCTGAAGTTAGAGAAGCTAATCAATAAAGACTGACTCATAAGGCCAGCTGCCAAGGGACACATCTGTAATTTCAGTGGCTCTGGGGGCTGAGGTAGGAAGATAGAAAGTTCAAAACTAGTCTTAGAAACTTATTAAGGCCCTAAGCAACTTAGTGAAACTCTGTCTCAAAATAAAAAAATAAAAAGGGCTAGGGATATGGCTCAGTAGTATAGAATCCCTAGGTTCAATCCTGAATAACAACAACAACAACAAAAAAAAGACTGTTCCATAGACAGGCGTGAATAAATTCCCAAGAAGTATACAGACAGGATGGACTCCAGGAAACTGGAAGTTGCTGGGAAACAGATCTCTCTTTCATCAAGCATCCAGATTGGAATAGAGACCCGAAACAACTTAATTTCAGAACAGAGTACCCATGGAAGACCTATCTGAACTTGTCTGACCTACAGAAATTTGAGATGTTGTTTCAAGCCATAATTTGTTATGATGCAACAGAAAGCTAGCCTATCAACAAACAAAAGTAGGTAGTGAAAAACTGAGCATGAAAGAAATAAGGAGTTTTCTCTATTGTAATGGCTTTAAAATTTGACTGGATATTTTTAAATACTACACAACCAAAGGGAACGTCTTATTCTTCATGAATGTGAATTGACTTTATTGACTGACTTCTAATGCAGGTAGTAAGATAGAAGGAATGATACTTGTCTCTCCTAGGGTGGTAAGATTTTTCTTCAGGAATGTTTGCCCTCAGAACCCAACTGTCATGCTCTAAAAAGCCAAACATCACTTGAAGAAGTCACATGGATGTGCTTTGGCCACTGTGCCCAGTGAAATCTCAAACAGCCACTATCAACTCACCAGACAACTTGAGTGAGTGAGCCTCTGGATGATTCCAGCCCACAGTCTTTGAACAAACCCCAGTGAAGCTGAATGGTGCACTGTATCCTGTGGTTTCCTACCTACATCATACATTCCTCAGCAAACATTGTCAAGATTTTAGGGCACTAACTTTTGGAATGGTTTCATTACATAGCAAAAGAGAACAGAATATCTTTGCACACATGTGACTGGCAAAGGATTCAAAGAACAATACCTAGAGCTGGCTGGTATACTGCATCTTCCTTTGCATCCAAAGTGCAAGTAGAGTAAGTAAATCAAGTAAATGTCCAGCAAGAGAGAAAGGCAAATGGTAGAATAGCTGGGTGTTTGCCAGGATGCTGGATTCCCAGCTACTATTTTAGCTCCATAAACTTAAGTCATTCTCTGTAAAATATAGAGAGATTATAATGCTTATTTCATAGTATGGTAATGAGAATTAAATGTGTTAGTGAAAGACCCACCGATTCCCTGTCCAAGAAAGACGCACGAGGCACTGGCTGCAAACGCAAGAGGTTTATTCAGACACAGACGCCTGCGGGTGCTCAGCAAAACCTCAGCCGGAGCTTTGGTGAACTGGCACACCGGGCTTTGGGGTACAGGTCTTTTATAGGATAATGGGGCAGGTTTCTCGCACGCGGGAAGTGACAGGTTTCTTATTGGTTATTTTGAACCCAACATATAGATTACCTAAAGGGCAAAGTTGTTTTTCACTTTATGTTCCTGGATAAACCTCATGACAGTTACATATTAACACTCTGGTTTTTCTGTTCCTGCTTATCATTATCAGTTCCTGTTTGTTCAGGCATGCCTTGGGATCTGCTTTTCTGTTCTTCCTCAACCATCCTGTCCTCTCACAATAGACTACCCTTAACTGATTAACAGATAGACCTCTCTTTACGTGGGTTAGCAACACGCCCTGATGGTTTCACAATGGGGCCTGGGGTTTCTGGGCTGGGGTCTTTCATTAGTACCATTAATGTTCCTAGAAATAAACCTGGCATACTGTAAGAGCTCAATAGAAGTCCTCTGATGTTATTATTAACAAATGAACAATCTAGTTCGAAAAGCAGCAAATAATGAATTCCTATTATATTCCCTGTCACTGAGGTGCTTTATTCTACTGGTTATGGCACTGTAGCAAATGCTGTAGATGGCACGACTCTTTTCCCTAAATCCTGAGTATGTACTTGCAAGTACATACTCCAGGAACTGCCTATGGCTTTTCCCAAAGCAGAACTGAAGAACTGGAGAATTAACACTGCCTGGGAGTAACTTGTAACCAATAACAGGATAAAAGTTAGTGTCTAAATATCCTGGCTTTCTTGTCCTATAGGAAAGTAATTTCAAAGCAGGTATTTTACACTTTTATGAGAACTTCTCCAGTGAAATGCAGGTGCAGTCATATATAACTTATTGAAGTACCCCTTCACTGTCTCATGTCCTCACTGTCCATACTAGGAATCCCTTGGAATCCTTCCTTGTCTCAGGGTTGCTTTCTGGAGCAACCAAATCCGAGACACCTCCAGCTCAAAAAGAGAATCATCCTTATACTCGCACTTTGGAAGAATGGTATATTCAGAACTCCCCCCATTAGCAAATAGCCTTACCTATGCCTTATGACATGCTGCAAATTATAACAGAAAAAAGGAACCAAACAAACAATAGGATTGTACTGAAGTGGTAGACCACTTGCCTAGCATGGGATAGGCACTGGGTTCAATTCTCAGCACGTCATATAAATAAATAAAAAATAAGGGTCCTTTGAAGACTAAAAAAATATTTTTAAAAAATAGCACAGACTCCAAAGTCAAATTCCACCTTCACTCCACCTTGGAGTACTGAATTATCTTCCTCTTTTAAATGAATATTGCTAACTTGCTGACCATAGAGGGTTATTCTGAAGAGAAACTTATACAATGTATACATCAATTAGAGTATGATCACAATTGTTATTAATAAAACTGAGTTGACATATAGGAGCTATATAGATGGCTATATTATAAAGTAAAATCATAACCAAACATGCATTCCTCTCTGACTCCCACTCTCTCCCTCCATTCCATGGTCTCTCCACTGAATGCTTGCAATGCCATTTTTCTCCCTGCAGGAAACTAGTCTTGCTGCTCTTCATCCCACTCCAATTACTCTCAACAAAACCAATTCAGCCCATCTCTACAGTCAGTCCCTTCATCTCAAAATTCAACACTAAAAGGTGGCACAGAATTGGTCTTTAACAAAATTCCAAATTTCTGTTCACAGTACATTTTCCATTCAAAACTATGCGCATTTATATTTCAAATACAGAGGATCTATTACATTGTCTTCATGGTCATTAAATAAGTTTCTAACCAAATTATTATACCTTAAGTGGAATTTGCATCCCCCTTAAACTTGAGAAGGCATTTGATGTTATGAGGACAGGCTAAATGAACTTAAACTTGAGGTTCATACAATACTGCTATTGTAGCTTGTTAATGGTGTCACTAGAAGCAATCTGCTTATCTTCTTTGTACTTTGTAGGCCTTATATTCACAATCAAATCTTTACTATCTCTTCTCAGTATCATAACCATCTATTTTCATCCCATTCTAGCTGAGACTGAAAGATCCACCGATTCCCTGTCCAAGAAAGACGCACGAGGCACTGGCTGCAAACGCAAGAGGTTTATTCAGACACAGACGCCTGCGGGTGCTCAGCAAAACCTCAGCCGGAGCTTTGGTGAACTGGCACACCGGGCTTTGGGGTACAGGTCTTTTATAGGATAAAGGGGCAGGTTTCGCGCGCGCGGTAAGCAACAGGTTTCTTATTGGTTATTTTGAACCCAGCATATAGATTACCTAAAGGGCAAAGTTGTTCTTCACTTTATGTTATCAGTTCCTATTTGCCTAAGAATGCCCTGGGACCTGGTTTTTTTGTTCTTTTTCCAACCATCCTGTCCTTTCACAATAGACTACCCTTAACTGATTAACAGATAGACCTCTCCGGTGTTTAGTGGGTTAGCAACACGCCCTGATGGTTTCACAATGGGGCCTGGGGTTTCTGGGCTGGGGTCTTTCAAGACCACCTCTCATCTCCTGCATTTTTCCAGACTTCTGGTTACTGCCTTGAGTCTCTGTCCCAAAGTCTAGATTTGAAATTTAATTGACTTTTCCTTGTTTTTCTGCTGCAATGATCTTTCCCTAAAGCAATGAACTCCAAATGTCTATCTGTGCTGTGATTTGAGTTAAATGTCCTGGCTTCCAAAAAATGGAGCAAGGTGGGTGGTATACATTCATAATTAAAGAGTTATATTCCATTGAAGTTATTTGGGAATTGTGTACATCTTTAATTGTTAGTATGTTTTGCTAACTATTATGAGCTCATAGAAATCAGAAGTCACATCTTAGTCATCTTTATATATCTAAATCTTTGCATATTGCCTGGTGTATAAAAGTGAAGCCAGATTTAAAGTTAGGTAGTCAGTGTAGTCAGGTAAATCGGGTCTAATATCGAGTGAAATCTAAAATGGAGGCCATGCTGGGAATGACTCAGGGAAAATGTAGGACAACTCATGGAATGTTAATGAAGTCCTGAAAAGGCCCTAGGCCAAAGTCCACCTCAAAGAAATGTTAATGGAGCCCAGGAAAACAGCCCCAACAGACTTGGAGATAGCCCATTCCAAAAGGTGATAATTAAGCCCACCTGTGTCCCACCCCTCGGGCCTCCAACCTACATTCCATCACTGAAAGAACTATAAAAAGGGGAAAGAACAGCCCTTCCACGGATTCCACCTCTTGGGTCCCCTTCTTCCTCCGGGAGAAGTCTTTTCTGCTGTCCTTTAATAAACTTCTAATTTCTACTCTGACCTTGCCTCGGCGTGTGCTTTCTGGTGTTATTCTTCAACATTGGGGAAGCAAGAACTCGTCACCGGTCAACAGCGGTTTCAAAAGGAGCTCAAAATGTGGTGTCTTTTGTTGGTGGCTGACTTAATTTATGAGAAGCTGAAATGTAAAGACACAGAGGGATACATTTCAGGTGATGGTATTTGAAATTTGATCATGAATGCAGGGGTACAACATACCTTTATGGTTTGAGGAAAGTTCACTTTAGCTAGCTAGTACCACTGAAAAACAAACAAAAGTACTTAGAGCATGGAGGACTAGAGTTGTTTTACCCCAAAGGGAAAGATAATGGTCCCTCACTTGCCAATACACACACCTAGAAAAAAAAAAAAAATCAGTGTGAATAAACTTCAATCTAAAGGGAGAGAAAATAAGAGATTAATTGAAATAAGTTACAAGTTATAAGGCATCGTACCCAGAGGAGGGTACGATGTTATAGTGGAGGAAGAAATCATAAAATGTAGCAGCAGGGGTTCATTTACTCAAATATTAAATAGTCAATTAATCTCAATTGCAAGAGGCAACTAAGCCTTATTCAGTAAGGTGAAGATTTTTAGACTCACAGAGTAAAGCTTCAAGTCAAAGCAGAAGTGGAAAAGGCAGGAGAAAAATAAATGGTGCTTATAAATATTTTTCTGTTTAATAATGTTGAACTGTACTGCTCTCAGAAATCTAAGTTTTTGCCTCTATTATTATTTTTTAAATTTTCATTTAAAAAATGACTCATATTTCCCCTGCCGTTTGGTTTTGTTTTTCCAAGATTTACAAAAATTACTGTGGATGCCAGAAATGTGCTTCGAGCATCCTACAGGTTGTAGAAATGTCATGTCACAAAAAACACATGAAAATCCAAACTGGGGGAAACACACTAGTAGGATTCTTGGTTTAGATCTTAGAAAGTGAGTGGGTTTAAAGATTGATTTTATTAAAATAACATTGCATTAATGTTTCCCTATATAAAATATTAAGCAAATCAAATTGGAAAAAAAAATTAACTATTTTGTAAGTTTGGGAATAAAAAAGAATAACATATACTATAATTGCTTGTGGGCTTTCATAATAAAATGCCATAGGTCGTGTACCTTAATCAATAGAAATTTATTTTCCCCACAGTTTTGGAGGCCAGAAGCCAAAGATAAAAGTTTCAGTAAGCTTGGTTTCTCCAAAGTCCTCACTTCATGGCTTGAAGGTGGTCATTGTCTTAGGTGTCTCCAGAGGAACAGAAACCATGGAATGTATACAATAATAAAAGGATTTATTAGATTGGCTTGCACATTCAAAACCTGAATAGTCCCACAACAAATGTCTGCTGGCTGGAGAACCAGGAAAACCAATAGCTGCTCAGTCCAAGAAGCTGGAAACTTCAGAATGAGAGGGAACAATGATGCGGGCCCACTCAGGGCTGTAGTCCTGAAAGCGCACTGGCCATTTGCTTGTGCAGGTCTTCATTCAAAGGCTGAGGGATCTGAAATCTGACATCTCTGGGTTAAAAGCAGCAGCAAAGAATGCAACAGCTTGAGAAGGGCAGAGCATACCCTGTGGGATTTCCCCTACCTTCCCTTCTAAATTCATCCAGACTCCCAGCCTATTGGATGGTGCTATACACATCAGGACAGGTTTCCGCGGGCGACTCAATCCAGTAACCCACATGTCAATCACCTTTGGAAAACCCTCCCCAGACACACCCCTAAGTGTGCTTTACCAATTTAATTTTTAAAGCATCTTTGAATTAAGTCAACAACCAAGATTAACCATCACTGTTGGGTGTGGTGGCACACAATCCCAGCAACTCTGAAGGCTGAAGTCAGTTCAAAGCAGGGTTACAAATTCAAAGGAGGGTTGCAAGTTCAAAGCCACTTAGCAAAGCAACTTAGCAAAGCCCTAAGCAATTTAACAAAATCCTGTCTCAAAAAGTATAAAGGTTTGGGAATGTTGCCTAGTGGTTAAGTATCCCTGGGTGACTTGAGCAAAGCTTCAAGTCAAAGCAGAAGTAGAAAAGGCAGGAGAAAAATAAATGGTGATTAGGAATACTTTTCTGTTGAATATTGTTGTAAATCTGTAATGCTTTGTAGAAATCTAGGATTATTTTATTTTATTTAGAAAGTTACTCAGATTTCCCCTGTTGTGTGGTTTTGTTTTCCAGGAGTTACAAACAGAACTGTGGATGCCAAAAGTGTGCTTCTGAGCATTCTACAGGTTGTATAAATGTAAATGTCCTGTACCAAAAAGATTAAACATCACAGTCATTTTCTTTGTCTTCACATGGTATTTGTCTCTGTGTGAATGCATACCTACCACTACGCAAATTCTAATCTCATTTTATGCCGCAGTCTGGCTGGGCACAAAATCACGAGCCACTCAAGCAGGAACAAACTATTTTTTGAATTTGCTGCCAATCCCGGTATGCGCCCTGGAAGATCACAGGTGGCTTTCTCCCCTACGAACCCCAGAGAAAGTTCCTCCCCCAGAATTCCCTCCTACTGCACTTCCCCAACCAATGGGAACTCTCCAGGAGTCCTGCAGCAGGCCAAGGTGAACAGCAGGAGTCCAATATCCATATGAATGTAAATCTTAACATAATCATATCATCTCAATGGCTAGCTGGCGTCACCTTTCAACCAAAAATGCCATGCATCATATTACTTGGCTGTGGCTCTTAGCAATTTTATAAGGTTGCCAATTGAATGAGGGCCCACCCCAAACAGCCACATTTTAGCTTAATTTCTTCTTGTAAAACCCTATCTCTAAATAGTCATATTCTGGCTTAGTAGAACTTGGGATTCCATATATGAATTTTGAAGGGACTAACATATACATAACAAAGCAAGTATAAGGTTTGGAAATGGAGAAACCTGAGTCAAAATACCAATTCTGCTTTCTTGTTTCATGGTTTGAATCTGTTCAGATGTGCTGAACCTTGGTTTCCCCCAAATCTCTGTGATTGGATAAAAGCTATCAATGTGGAAGTTCTCACTAACTTCTATGTGCTTCACAACAAACTGCTGTACTTGATAGATTTCAGCTCTGTGCATAATATACCTACCTTCCTATTGCCCTAGACAATGCTGTCTTTGCCACACTAATCAAATATCTCATGTATAAAATAAAAAATATAATAGTACCTGTGTAATACAGTTGTTGCTATTATTTCATAAATTAGCATAGAAAAAGCCCATATAATAGTATCTGGAAAAGAGAAAGAAAAGAGAAAGAACTACATATAAAAACATAGGAATTACTATATATTGTAACAAAATTCATGTTGGAGAGCATGGTGCATAGTAAGGTTGCAGTAAGCAATAGTTACTTTTATTATTATTAGTCTTCACTACAAATATCTGTCTATTACAACTACTGTTACTACTATAACTATTCCTATTACTCTAATCACTGTTATTACTATGACCATAGTATTCCTATTACTATTGTATCTTTATTGAAACTACTAAATTTTCTAAAATGTAAGTTGGAAAATTTTCACTCCCTTGGTTCAAGGACTTTCAATGACTTTCAATGACTTTAAATGACTGCCCATTGCTTTTCAAGAAAAATTTAAACTCTTTTATGTGGCTCATAATTTCACGCAGATTCTAACTCCTATGAGTCTCATTTTAAGCCACTACACACCTCCCACGTTGTAACCACATAAATATTTCAATTCTGTCCATAATAACAAAAGTACTTATTATGTTTCTGCCTCCTATGATGGAAGCACTGTTCTGGGCACAGAGGATATAGATGTGGGCACAGTAGCCAAGATCTCTACACTCAAAGAGCATATATGTATAAATTCAGGGAAGAGGTATGTGGAGATAATCAATAAATAATAATACAAGCATAATTTCAGTTAATAAAACGTACTTTGAGGAAAATTGAATTGAACACAGTAACATATATGAGAGACTGTAGACAGATTGAAATAGGCTTATTAAGAAAGATTTATCTGAATGAGCAACGTTAACTTGACTGAGGAAAAGAAATGAGATGAATGTTTCAGGCAGTGGGAGCTATACATTAGAAAGCTCTAAAGTGGAATGGATTTAGTGAACTCATAATACTGGTAAATAGTAGAGTGACTAGAAATCAAAAAATTAGGGGTCATGAGATCACTCAGGACCCAACCCAGGTTAAGGAGTGTGGCTGTTATTATAAATGCAGTAGAAAGCCATTAGAAGAACTTAAGCAGACTAAAACATATCTAAATTACATTTCCATAAGGTGATTCCAACTGCTTTATGGAGAACTGATTGAAGGTATATAGTCATGGAGATCCAAGACCTCATCCAAGGAGACAAGACTGATGATCCAGTGAGCAGTGATGATTACCTTGAGCAGAGTGGTACCAGTGGAGGTAATAGAGAAATGGACAGATTTTGGAACATATACATAAGAAACTTGACTTCCTTATATATTCAGGGAGAAATTTGTGCTAAAGAGGAAACCAAGGGTCATTTCTAAATTCTTGACTTGGAATAACAAGGTGGATGATGCAAAAGAAATGAAAAACAGCCTTTCATAGTGACATCCAGTTAAGGACGAAGTTGCTGAGGCTGCCCTTAAACTTGCAATCCTCCTGCCTCAGCCTCCTGAGTTTCTGAGATTACAGGATTACAGGTAGAACCACATTGTTGTACCAAGGAAGAAGGAAAAAAATAGAGGTTGGAGAGAGTTAGCAGTGTCTACCATAATAGATAATGGAGGACTAAGTTGCTGAGGACTAAGTTGCAGAGGCTGCAACTTAGGTTCATAGGTGAAATGATTAGATTTGAGAGTTGTGACCTAATTAGTGGGTTAATCTATTTGATGGATTGATAATTTGAAAGAACTACTGTACTGAACCTGGTGGGACACACCTGTAATCCCAGCAAATCCCTAAGTGATTTAGTGAGACCCTGTCTCAAAATAAAATATAAAAAGCACTGGGGATGTGACTCAGTAATTAAGCACCCCTGGGTTCAACCAGAGGACCAAAAGAAGAAGAAGGAAGAGGAGAAAGAGGAGGAAGAGAAGGAGGAAGAAAAAGAAGAAAGAATGATAACTGTAGGCAATAGGGCATGGCTGAAGGAAATGGAACTCTTGGGGAATGCCCTTGGGGATTAAATCTTGTCCCCCTGGCTCTTCCATATCTCTCTCTCTCTCTCTCTCTCTCTCTCTCTCTCTCTCTCTCTCTCTCTCTCTCTCCCTCTCTCTCTCTCTCTCTCCCTCCCTCCCTCCCTCCCCAAGGTTACCATGAACAGAGAAATTTCCTCCTCCACATTCTTCTATGGTGATCCTGCCTCATCTCAGGCCCAAATTAATGGGGTGGGCCATCCATTGACTGAATTTCTAAAACCATGAGTCCCACATAAACTTTTCCTCCTTTAAGTTGTTCTTGTCAGGAAGATTGATGACAGTGACAGAAAGCTAACACACAGGGATAATATCAGTAAAATACTAGACAGAAATCCAATTTTAGTGGTTTAAGGAAAAAAAAAATATAAAGAGAAAAATAAATGCAACAATCACAACAGATTGTTTTTTCTTTCAACCAAGACAATGAAAATATGCAAATGCAGGAGGAGGAAGATGAAAGATGAAAGGAGAGATTTTGTTTTCCTTTGTTTCAAGGCAAATAATAAATCTATCTATTATATAAGACATTCTTATATTAGTTTTAATTGTGGTATCTTCATATATTTTTACATTGTGAAAATACACTGAATAGTTAACAGAAATTATAGATTAGTAAATAAAGAATGTCATTTCAGACCTTTATATCCAAAATGAGAATCCAAGAGAAAATGAGAATGAAAAATGTTTTAAATCATTTAAAAAGAAGGGACATGTTTTGTATCTTTTACCATGTGAGGTTACACTATTACTTTTCATAAATTATTTTTAATAATTAAATCTACCATCTAAACCTAAAACCTGTGTTAAAATTAGCCTTTTTTCCATGGCCTCAATTTAAGTGTTTCATCTAGATTTGCTTAGCTTTGAAATGGTCTGTATATACAAGTGATTTAAAGATGTAATATTTGTTTTCATAATTATTCAATACCATTTGTGGGATTTTTGTGTTTTCATATTTCTGCTGAGTTTGACCAAAATTCCTGGGGAAAAAAATTAAAGAGTCCTTCTGTATAATCTTGCTAGGATGAACAAATGAACATCATGAAATTTATCTTTTTTCCCCCTATCTTTTAAAAACATTATGCTTCTATAATTTTTTAGATAGCATACCAATGACTCTTCCACAAATATTTGCCAGAAATACACTGAAATGAATTGCATTCTTTAGCATTCAAGCTGCCACTAATTTTTGATCCCAAATCGGTTTCAACGTTTCCCCTTAGAATTGTTGAACCAGTCAAAAAACTAAGCATCAACTGAGCAGAAAGAAGTTTTAATCCTGCCTAAGAATAGGAGAAATGGGGAGAAAGAGCTTATAGATATAAGATAAAAGACATCAATGGGAGGAATGGACTAATAAAGGGAACAAATGTTTATGTTTTTTTCTTGGGGCAGAGATTTCCAAGGAATTTGGATGCTACCTCCTTTTGGTCCCTTTGTAGTTTCTTCAGTCATCAAGGCAATTGCCAACTGTCATGGTGCTGTGGGGGTGACATTTACCACACACATGAAGTTATAATGGAATCAGAGGTTGTCTGGCAGTCACTCTGGCAGCCATCTTAGGTCCAACTGATTCTGGCTACACACTTGAACTCTTAGTACAGACAGAAAAATAAGTGAGCTGGACAGATAAGGGTAGAATAAAAGTTCAGCTAGATCACCTAGGTAGTACAAGGTTATGGTAGGGTAATAAAACTTTGTATAAGCTACTGACTTCTCTCGATTTTCTTTAATTTTAGGACTTGGTCAATGAAAGATTCCTATGCAGATCTCCAGACTTCATGCTTACTAAATTGGGTCATAAATTACATAAAACTATATTAGTACTCTGTTAGAGTATATTGGCTTGAAACAGAAAACTAATTTGCCTAATTTATTTATTTTTCTTAGCATGCAATTTTGAAAGACAAAAAATACATGTTGGTTAATAAGCAGGGTGTGTCATATCATGTTTCTCAATTTATGAGCAATTACTTTAATATTGCATGATAGTAAATTTTATTACAAAATTATCCCATAAGTTCCTACAAGAAGAAGCAAAATCCAAGAACTGTTTTCACATAATGGCCTGAATATTTTCAGCCTTTATTTATTTATATCTTTTGTAAATAGTCTATGTATCTTCAATGTCATTCAGACATTGGAACTCAGATAAGCATTTACCTTTATAGTAGAGAGAAACTTACTTTTCATTTCTTGTAAGATGGTTATATCTGTTGTTCACCTATCCAATGATATCCATATTTGAGTTAAAATTTACATTACTGATATGGAATTGCTTAAGTGATTTGTTTATTTTAGGTTTCCAATATGAAATAAAGCATTCAGGAATAGATAGTATTCTGTCAGGAGAATACTTAATCTCATGTGATAAACTAGAATTATTATTGAAATACTAGTTCAGGACTCTCCAGTTCACAGAGTATATTAATTTCTGAGATTTCCAGAATATAAAAATAAAATATAAAATGAAGAAGCATTTTCACTAATAATGATTGAACTAACACTATATTAGAAGAACAATATATAGGTTACTGAATTATTAACTTAAGCATAAATCTTAGGGAAATCTGTCAGAAAAATTCTCATCTACTCCTTTCTATAAACCTTCTTCATCAAGAAAGTCAGGAAATCAAGACTAAGGAAAACTAAGTGTCTTCCTTCAGAGAGGCAGATTCTCACATAGAATAAAAAGGGTTCAAGAATTCAAATAGACTTTCTAAATATAAAGTGTTTAATATTGAAAAGGTGGCTTAAACACTCTCTTATTTCCCTCATTAATGAAAAAAAGAAATACGTGTGTTTTTTTTTTCAATTTTTAAAATCTGTTAAAAGAACTCAGTAAAATACATAGAGTGTCACATGGTTGTCCATCAGTAAAAGTAGCTCTTTTCATCGTGAATGTGCTTGGGTCCCTATTTTTGTCTCTCATCCAGTTTCTGCAGGATCCTTTCTGTCTTTCATCCTATTTTTATCCATTGCCAGACTTAGCTAGAATATCACTTTTTTTCCCCAGTAGATTTAATTAAAAGCAACAGAAGCACACTTATGTTCTCACATTTTAAAAAATATATATATTTCTTATTTGTTTTGTTGTTTTTACTTTATCTCACATAAAAATGTTCAAGTAAAACTCACTGGAGTCAGGAAACGTTGTCCTGCTAGACTTAGTGAAAGGAATAGATCTAGCTACAGTTTGTGGAAGGCTAGAGTATAGCATATAAAAGATCACTCAGGAACATGATAGTTCTTTGTTCCTTTAAAGGGAGTATTTGTTAACCTGTGTACTAATAATCTCACTATAGTGGTGACTTGGATTCAAACAATTGTTGTTTATATTTTCCCTATAGCTTTGAATCAAATTATATTATATATAATATAATAAATTATGTTGAATGCACTCATTCACAGTGTCTGCTTATTCATACCTGTTTTTGCCTTCTAAGCACATCTGATGCACACTGGCATTTCTTTTCATGCTTCTGCCCCAGTTACTAACTTATAAAGTCACTTTGAACTCTCAAATTCATGTTGCTGAGTTAGCCACATCACCTCTATTGAAAAAGTGGTCTTACTGTGCAATATAGTCCATGGGACATTTACAGACCCTAAACATTGGCTGTTTGGAGTCAATTGCTTCATCTTATCCAATCAGCTGCTTCCACTGTTGTGGATCACATGACAAAGACCATGATCACATAAGAATAAGGTTAGAGCACCTACATCTATAGGGGCTTTGGATTTGGTAGTTTCTTACAGAATCTAGCTATTGTTAGACTTCTTCTATTAATGTAACAATAAAAATTTGTAGTTTGTAATATGTATTTCCTTAAAGTTCCACTTTACTTATTAATAACTAAAGTGAAAGGTATCAACTACTAGTTCCTTAATGTGAAGCCTTGCCATGATTCTACAGACATGACATGTCTTTGAAAATTATCTCAAAGGTAAATTTTATCATATAAATGATAAAACTGTGGTTTCATGTGATCTTATCAGACTATAAGTGCTTCAAAGAAAAATTAACTTTCTTACTTACATACCTCTAAGAACAGTCAGAAAATGTTTGTGGTCTATCAGTTGTCTATTAATATATGCTGTAGTGTGGATGTCAGAAGTCCTCCTTGCCAAAGACCCATGTATGAAAATCTTGGTTCCCACTTGATGCTATTTTGAGAGGTGGTGGAAAATTTGAGAGGTGGGACCTAGTGGGAGGCCTTTAAGTAATCAGGGCAATGCCCTTGAAGGGGATTGTGGGGCCTCAGTCCCTTCCTTTTTCTTTCTCTTTTGTTTTCTGGACATGATGTGGGCACTTCTGCTCCTCCACATGCTTCCATCATGATGTTCTGCTTCATTATAGGCCCCAAATAACAGGCTCAGCCAATGGATTAAAATCTCCAAAAACTGAGCCACAATGTACCTTTTCTCTTGTAACTTGGCTATTTATCATAGTGATGGAAAGCTGGCTAATATAAAATGAGTCCATAATTCAGCTTATTTTGAGGTAAGATAAAACTATCTATAATTCTGTTTTTCTCCTCTGCCATATATGTTATTGTAATATACTGTAAAATTTGAATTATATTCTTTCCTTTAAGTTTTCTATGTGAGTCCAAGCTTTATTGTTTGTCTTCTGAAGTTGAGTGTTAAATCCATGTAGCTTAGACTTCTCCCAATAGTCTACTGCTCTATTTCCAATGCTTAGAAAATGCTGGTCACATATTAGACAATCAATTAGCATCTAATTAACATATTTTCAGTCAATGATTGCTCACAGGGTTAATTAGCAGTCATTTTATGTATATAAAGAATAAAAACAACCCTGTATATCATAACAAATTGACAAAGTCAATTAAAGGAACACTTATTAATTTAATCATCTTTATTACACTGTCATCTTTAATAGTAAGTATCCTCTCTTCCAATGAATGTGATCTATAATATTAAGTGTCCTTTCTTTCAAAAATGTCATTGGCATAACATAGTATAATCAACTGAAATATCCATTGACATTTTGATATATTTAGGTATAACATATCCTGCTTAACTATAAAGTCCTATGAACAGTATTGTTTTAGAAGGTACTAGATATAATTACTTGGGAATGATTATGATATTATTTAGTGAAAATAAATTTTATATTATCCAAAATTAAAAATATTTTCTAAGTGCTATTCTCTTAGAAGTTTGATGAAATATGTACTATTTGACCCCAACTATATTAGAAACAGAGCCTTATGGAAAAAAAAAAACAGGATCCAAAAGAATATATACCATGTAATCATCATCATCATCCTCATCATCTCCTGGCTTAGGAGCTGAAATGTTTTTTAGAAAGAAAAAATAGCAAATATCTACTTCGATTATTTCACATAAAAGTAAGAACTCAATGATAAAGTATCCTGTGTTTTCAGGTCTCTTACAACCTTATACTAACAGTATATGTTTTCTTAACTGCAGCAGTAAATCTTTCTATCTGCATACCTTCTATATATTGAAAGTACAGAGGAGTAACTACAAGTAGAGTATGGAGACAGGAGGCCTTTGTGATCAAACTGCTTGATCCCCAGTATTAACTCCACTTCCTTTTCACATGCTTCTCCAGAGGAATGATTCAAGTCCTAAAGTAAGAATTGCCTCTGGACATCTCCAGATGTCCTCCTAGGCTTTCCTCTTTCTTTTCATTAAAGTTTTTCCACCTTGTATCTTCAACAATATTGAACAAAGGCAATTCCATTAGTGCATTTTAGGGAAATTCCTGGCCAAAGGTAAATAGTACACACTTAAATTTTCATACTATTGGTTAATTAATAAATAATGGTTTGTTTTAACTTTTATTTTAAGGCAGTGAGTCAGAAGTTCAGAACAATATAAGATAGGTATCATTTAAAAGCTTTTTATCATTTGTTTATGATGTTCCAATATCTGACTTTATTACTTTTTCATATATATAAACTAGACAGCACATTACATTTCTCATGATATAACACAAGATAGAAATACCATATCACATATTATGCCTTCTGATCATTCCACTTGCCAAAACCTTTACCAACTGACTCATGGTAATAGAAAATAACTACCATGTACCCATTCACTCTGGAACAGTCTGTCATGTCAATGTACTCTTGTGGGGAGAAAACAGTGTCATGTGGTCATTGACCAAGGATTTGGGTGTCCATGTAGCACTGGTTAAGGTGCTCTGACTTGTGGCCTTATAACTTTGTACACACTACTCTCTCTGTCTATAATTCATTAACTCTTCCTCCTTCCATTCTTCAGCTAGTTACTCCAAGTCATAGATAAGTGCTTTTATTTGAATTCTTTTTTAAAAAAAACACATACAAATATCTTATACATATCACTGTCTTGATACTCATTGCAATGTATTGCACACACGTGAGTCCATTGAAAGAAACCAACCTTAGTACAGGACTTTCCACATGGTAGACGCTCAAATATTTGACAGCGAATAAATGGATGCCATTTCACTTTACCATTTGGAAGGCACATTGCAAAATATAACATGATCAATGATGGGGAGAAAAATATTCAACTAACTGTGTAGAAAATGGTATCAGTGATGGAATTTTTTAATAAGAAATCCACTATTTGCATGAAAATAGATATGGATTCTCCCCTTCATTCAGCAGTAATGGAGACTTAATTTTTAATAGAGAAGACAGTAATTTGTGATAAAAGGAGAAGGATAGCCTAAAGAAGTTTCTTTTTCCTTTGGTTCATAGAGCCCATTACCATTAAAGTGTTAAACTGAGCTCTAAAGGGATTATATGGCCCCCTTTTGCCCCCATATAATCAGTTCATTTTCTCCATAAAGTGCATAAAGGGACATGAACTCTCAGGAATATAATGAAGGTTTTATTCCTGGGAACCTTAAAGGCACAAGCCTAATATTTTTTATGAACAAATGTCTTCTAAAAGGAAATCTTTTGAAAGTAAGTTGATAATAAATGTGCTCACATAAAATCCCACTTCTCAGAATCTGTTAGTCTATCCTTTCAATTAAATCAACCAACTGTCAGAAAGAATCTTATTTTTTCTCCATTATTCTGCTTTGATGTCTTAACTGAAAATCTCAATTGCTAAAATATGATTGCATTTATATAAAGGAAAAAATTTACTATTAAATAAACAATGTGAAAGTTTTAATATTGATGTATTTATGAAGCACAGTAGAGAGAAAGCTGTTCCTGGCTGTTATGCTAGTACTTAACACACAAATGAATCAGTTAATAATAAAAATAATAAATTAGTATACTTCATATTTCTTTAGTGCCCCAAAAGCAATGTAATAAATTCATGTGTCTTGAGAATTCTAATTGTAAATATAAATACCACTATAATCTAAAAATAGAAAAGTTTATACTAGTAATTAAGCTTTAGAATAATATTCTTCTTGAATTTGAATTTTCTTTCAAAAATATTATGTCCTTAACATTTCAAACAGCTTTACTTCAAATACAGTACCATATTAATACCTTTTTTTCCTTAGAGGAATATAAAATTTGACTTAATTTCCCCAAGTCCTATTTACCTCCTAGTTTCTCTTTCTATGGAAATAATTATTATTGTTCTCTGTTCACTTCTGTTCTTCTGTTCACTTCTCTGTTCCTCATAATTGGTTCCTGTTGTGTAAGTGTGCAAGTGCAGAATATGGTACAGTTTCTTTGCACTCTTGCAAAAAATACCACTCAGTGACAGTAAATTAATTAAATATTATTAAATTTTCTAAAAAATGAAGCTCCAGAATAGCAGTTCTTTTCAAATTGTATCCTCTAATGTGTTGAGTGCAGGAATGAGCATATTATTGTCTGGTATCATGAGAGAAAGAAAGACAATAGCACAGTGGTTATCTCCTTATGTGTTCTTACACAACACCAGTTATGAACTGTTCTTGGCAAAAATATCAGACTACATCTCATGAAGTTCCTAGAGCTAACCTTCAAATTTAAGAAAATAGAGGGAAGTGAAGTACACATTAAACCACACCACAGACATGTAATCAGCCAAATCAAGAATATGGCAAACATGATGATAAAATTACCCTGTATTTTCTGTATATGGTAAAGGGTAAGAGGATGAGAGAGGGAGGAAAACCTATGAGTAAGAACTGGGACAGGATGGTGATTTGAAACTGTTAAAAATTTCTGAGACAGTTGGGAAAAATGGGAACACCAACTGGATATGAAATTATCTTAAGGATTTATTTTGATCATTTGGGGGCTTAATAATGATATGGTGGTGATTTTTAGAGGTCACCATATTTTTAAACTGAAATATTTATAAACTAAATTATATGATGACTGAGATTTAATTTAACATGATCCAGGAGGAGTGTGAAGTGTGCAAGAGTACAGAAGAAATGAGTTTGGTCACTGATTGGGAATTGTTAAAACTGGATGGGACATCACTAAATGATTCTATATTGTATGTGTTTGATATTTCCCCTAGTAAAAATATTACTTTTTAAAATGTTTAAATTCTGGTCACTTCAGCACTAGGGATTTCTTGCTAGCTCATCTGTGCATGGGCCCTAGCCTTCTGCCTGTCACACATCATTCTTTCCTCTGTACTATGTCCTTCCTTTTGGTCCTATGCCTGTCCCATTGTCTCATTCTAATATATAAGTGCTCCTAATGCTCACACTAACTTTATTTAAAAGCTTAGCTCTCGATTGTTTGGAGCTATCTAAGTTCTACCTTTGCAGATCCTTAACTCAGATCCTAACATGGTCTCCTAAATCATGGCTACATGCAACAGGGGCCAATCCTTGGCATTCCACACTGACAAAGGCAGTAAGTTGTCAAAACATTCATTTCTTGACAGCCAGGCTCTATGACAAGAAGGAATGGTAAAAATATTTTTATTTCCTCCACAGATGTGAATTATGCAAACATTGCCTCCTTCATCTTATTAAAAGGTGGACATGATTAAGATCAGTTTCATTGTTAACATGACTTTGTTTTTACTTTTAGTGTCCTTCTCTATGACTGCTACTTTTTATACAGACATTTCTATTACTTGAAGGTTGTAACATTTTGACATAGAATTTGAGTCAAGAAACTTCTCTTGGAATTTAAATTCAAAACAAGTGCCATATGAAATGAGTGCTTTGAATATTTCAGTGGCTTTTTTAGTGAGGCAATTTTGCATTTTAATTATGTATTTTATATTTTAATTCAGAAGGAGAGGTAGGTGTATCATTCATAAAATACCCCTTTAAGTCATTCATGGAAAATTTCTCTCAATTAAAATTGCATATTTTAATCTTATTCCTTACTAGAGGTCATAAATCATCTAATTACATTCCCTGACCCCAAAATCAATCTTCCCTTTCTTCACTCATGGCAAACAATTCTAAATATCTGGTTCAAGTCCAGGATTCAGAATAGGAAGTTGAAGATGAAAAGAGACAAGTGTTAGTGAATTTCTTTGATTAGAGTTTCTCTCTCAATAGGATCAAAGTGATTTCATGTACAGGTCATTTTTTTCTAATAAAACAACATAACTCTGTCCTAATCCAATGCACTTAGTTGGGTTAAAATGGGGTGAGTGTGTGTCCTCAACCATGCCAAGGTAAACTTCCCCAAAGTTCCCTGCCACCAGTTTCATCAGCTCCCTTACATTTAAGGATGGGAGGGTCTGGAAATCTGATCTCTTCCCAGGGTGAATGAAAACTCAGATGCTAGGTTCTTAAAGGAAAGGAGCCCTAACCATTTGATCTACAGGGAACACATCAGGAATGAGGGTCCCACAATTGCTATCTTGTGCATGTGTATTCAGCTGACATATGTGGTCAACTGTATTTATGCCATAGTATACAATAAGTAGAAGATGTTGTGCTTTGTTATACAAGAGCATATGAAAAGTATGCTGCTGTATACTCTTAAGCACTTATTCCAGGGCTTAGAGCAATTAGTTTCCAAAAAAGTGGTTAATATATTTTCATTAATTGAATCAATGACTGAGGTGACAATTGAATTCAGAAAGATGAAGGGGACTGACATGGACAAGAGTTCTTCCACTTGAGACACAGCATAAGAATACAATAGAATTCCAGTGGAAATGATGGAGGTCAAGACAGAAACAGATTGTACGAGAAATCTTATTTTTCTGTGTGATGAAAGAGTGAGATAAGAAAGCAGCTGGAGGGCCATAAAGGTCAATAAAAATTCTAAGATGGAAAATCTTGTTTTCATCAGAGATTTTTCTTCAACCACTACATTGTTTTACAGACTCTTTTCCCAATTGTTTCTTTTCAGGTTTGACCTACTTAGACAGTTTCAATATTCTACCCTTTCTACTGAGAAACACCCAGAAAGCTCTGCAAACATTCCCTTTCACACTTGGAGAAAATTTGTGGAAAGGGTTGCACATTTCTTTTGTTTTCATTCTTGGTTCCCCAGTTTTTAAAACATTTTCTGGTACATAATGAATATGAAAACCTATTATTAACTGAATTAACAAGTAGTCCCCTTCTTTTAAATTAAAATATCTTTCCATGAATGTTGTAAAACTGTTTATTTAATGCTGCAGAGAGAAATCCAAGTCTACTCAGAAGCAAAGCTTAATGTAGGTTCAGGACCATATGGTAGAAGGCAAGAGTTAATGTTTTCTATAAACAACTGAACCCAGTTCAGGGATCCTTCCCCATGGAGAGGTATAGAAATACGTGGAAATATACAGAAGTATAATATGAAAGTATAAGGATCTTCATCTCTGGTTCTCTCTCCTGCCAACCCTCTCCAACAGCCTCTAGGGATGTTCTCCCTCTATTTAGTACTGTACCAGTTATTAACCAGAACATTCAATGGAAAGAACTGAGAACTATAGGGATGTTGCAACAGTCGTAATTAGCCTGAAATTTCAACCTTTCAAATTTTTGTCTGAGGAAAGCCCCCTGCAATGTGTTTCTTGCTAATATAGTCCAGTGCCTAGACTGCATCTGAGTTGCCTTTGTGGGAGCACACAGGCAGCTCCCCTCCTGCCTCATAGTTCTTATCTACAGACCTAACTCTTCTGAGCTGGAGGCAACAATGGGAGTCTCCCAGTCTCCTCTCCTTCTTTCTCTTTCACTCTACCTTTCTCATACATGAGGGAATTTCTGGTGGCCCTTCCTTCATTGACTCCTTATCTGTCATATTTCTATCAGATATTCTTTAGAATTTATCAATAATAAATATCACTTCTTCCACTTCTTAAGAATTCCTACATCATAGAAACTCTATAGAGTAGATTTCAATGAAATCAGTGAAAAAATGTTAATAAAACAAGTGTGCCCTCATGTAAGTTTATATAAAAATTGTTTCTCATGTACTTTTAAAATAGCCGGCTTGTATTTTTATTTACTAATAAAGAGCCTTAACACATTTTGCATAGATCAATATACGTATTTAAAAAAAAATACTGCCAATAGAGAAAAACGAGGGGTTGGGGAGAATGGGTGAGTGTTTATTTAGGGTAAATTTGTTTTAAAATTAATAAAATATACTCAGTGAAAATCTGAGGTCAATTTTTTTTCATATTGCTGAAAGATGTTCTTATTATATACTGAATTTCTTTCTATATCCTCATCTCTTTTGCAGCACATCATTTGGGAGGGAAAATCAATGATGTAGTTGGTACTTTCTGAAATTATATGTCTTAGACACATGGATTCTTTGGGTCATTGCTTTCCTTCACTAATGGAAAATATAATGAAAACTGCATAATGGAAAGAACAATCCCAATGAGAGCAGGTTAAACTGCAGTAGAATTTTAAACTTGAAATATGGGCTGTGGTGTAAGTATCTAATATAAGTTTCATTTCTGTAAACTAAGAATTTTTGCACTTGGAATATCACCGAATTTTTCTTTTAAATTGTTTTGAGTTTAGAATCTTATTTCTCCATATCAAAAGATTTATTTTAATCTTAAGCAAAGTTAGTATCCCTAATGACTCTAAGCCTAAGACACAGAAATAAAAGGAAGCTGATGTTTTGGACAAAGAAGTAGTTTTAGAAAGAAACTGTACCCCTGAGAAATTATCATTTGAGTGTTATTTGCATGTGCAAATCCCTGAAGGAAGCTGAGAAATGAATAGCATATTAGTAAGAGTTTTAGTTATACTATATGTGCATGCATATGGCATTAATATTGAATATAAAATTTCTAAATAATGATGTCTCTCAGAACAACTGAAACCCAGGGCATAATTTAATAGCACAAATAAAGAAAGTGGCATTTAGCTCCTGTTTCTTCTAAGTGAGGAAATTCATGTCTAATTCCAGCCCTGTTGAGGAATTTCTTCCACGTTGCCCCAATCTTCCAACAAATCATTAGTATATCAGTCACAGTATCATATATAAAATAGAAATCTACATAGAATAAAGTCAGAGATAGTTATCCAGAGGACACAACACTCAGATTATTAAGACAGAAAGCTGAAATACCATGGATACACTGTGAAGAAAATAATGAGTCGAAGAAGGTATTTTTCAATTATATATGAAAGCCCTCAGAATTTCCCACAAATTATAAAAGTTATTTAGGGAATGTGAAAATTGATTCCCTTATATATATAAAATTAGCAGAAAATAGTTTTAAGACTTTGGGAAGGTTAACAGTATATACTAGTGTTATAGTTTTGGTATGAGGTGTCCCCCAAAAGCTCATATATGAGACAATGCAAGAATATTTAGAGGAGAAATGATTAGGTTATAAGAGCCTTAACTTATTCACTGAATTAATCCCCTGATAGGGATTAACTAAGTGGTGTCTGAAGACCTACAGGGTATGGATGGAGGAGGTATGTAATTGGGAGCGTGCCTTTGGGATACATATTTTGTATTTGGTGAATAGAGTCTCTCTCTGCTTTCTGATCATCATGTGAGCTGCCTCCCTACACCATACTCTTCCACCATGATGTTCTGCCTCACCTGGAGCCCCAACGAATGGAGCCTGCTATGTATGGACTGAGACCTCTGCAACAAAGAGCTCCCAAATAAAATTTTCCTTCTCTAAAATTGTTCTTGTCAGGTCTTTAGTCACAGCAGCACAAAAAAGCTGACTAAGAGCAATTAGTTATCTATCACTGCATAAGGTATTGTTCCCAAATTTAGCAAGTTAAAAATAATATTTAGGGCTGGGGATGTGGCTCAAGCTGTAGCATGCTCAGCTGGCATGCTTGCAGCCTGGGGTTCCATCCTCAGCACCACATACAAACAAAGATGTTGTGTCCACTGAGAACTAAAAAAAATAAATATTAAAAAATTCTCTCTCTCTCTCTCTCTCTCTCTCTCTCTCTCATCTCTCTTTAAAAAAATAATATTTAGTGTCTGCAAGTTTCTGTGGGTCAGGAATTCAGGAGTAATTTAGTGGAATGATTCAGTATCAGTGTTTTTCATGAGGTACAGTCAAGGATGAGTTGGGACTGCAGTGATCAGGAAGTGTGAGTGGTGCTACAAAAGCTGTTTCCAAGTTGGCTCAATCACATGGCTATTGGCCATAGGCCCTATAAGATGACGTGATGGGGTAAATTACCATGTGACAATGCAGACAAGAATTAAAGTTATCCAGCTTCAACCAAGGATACCAAGGATAGGCAGCAATACCTGAAGCTAAGAGAGAGGCATGAAATAAATTTCCAACTTGAGCATTTCTTAAAGCATGACCCTCTAGACATTAGGATTTCAGACTTGTCATCTCTAGAGCTGTAAGAGATAAATTTCTTTCCAAGCCACCAACTTAGTGATATTTTGTTAAAGTAGTCCTAGGAAACTAATGCAATAAGAATTGGAAAAATGTGGTATGACAGATCTATGATAAGCATGAGTCTGCTCTGACAAATCAACATTCTATGTAATGGAGATTAGCAGCAATAGTGGAATTGTCATTCCAACCACAAGTTATAATGGCTAATACATTTGAGGGCAAAAAATTAGTAAATAAAAAGAAAGAAAAACCTGACAAGAATTTGCTAATGGGATGACATTTTACTTATCATTTATATGAAGAGATGAAGGCCTTGAGGTATAGAGGACATTCTTACTAATAAATTATGAAGGAAATATACTTAGACCCAAAGATATTAGCTAAGAGGATGGATAGAGAAGTTCAAGCAAAGGGAAAGCTGACTAAAAGTTCCATTCTTGAATATTATAGCAACACTGGTGAAAATTAAAACCACTAAAGGAAGAAACTAGAATATGAAAGTATTCTCCATTCAAATGTACTATTAATATGGAAGTTAAAAATAAGTCTCAAGGGCTAGGGTTGTGGCTCAGAGGTAGAGCACTCACCTATCACACATGAGGCACTGGGTTTGATCCTCAGCACCACATAAAAATAAAATAAAGTTATTGCATCCACCTATAACTAAAAAATATTTTTAAAAAATAAGTCTCAAAATCCTACTGTATGTTGATTAAATCCTGTGTACAGTATCCTTAGAGACTGGTTCAAAACCCCAAGGATAGCAAAATCTGTAATGCTCATGAACCTTATAAAAGATGTTACAGTATTTATATTGTAGCCTACGCAATCCAACCACACAATTAAAATCATCTCTAAATTACTTATAATACAATGTAAATATTATGTGAATTCTCGTTGTGCTGTGTTTTGTTTATGAAGTAATAAAAAAGAAAAAATGTACATGATCACTACAGACACAGTTTTTTCTTGCCAAATATATTTGTTCTTTTGTTGATTAAGTCTACAGATATGGAAACTGTGGATAGAGGTCCAAACATGTATGATTACTAACTGAATAATTACTTTTCAGTCTGTAATATAGTTTTAGGCATCATCAAATGTTTCTGTGTTGTCTTTATGAAATACTGCGGTAAAGAATTCCTCAGAGTATTATCATGGATAGTGTTGAAAGATAAACTTTGGCATGTTGAAATTTTGAAGAGTTTATTTGAACACGTAGTAATTCATGAATCCAAAAAGTTCACAGCAAGTGGTTAGGGGTTATGAGGATGGGGTTTAAAAGGGTTTTATGGAGGTGAATGTGGAATAGGAACAAAAAATTATTTGATCAAAATTTCAGTTTGAGCCTTTACCTTATCTGGACCATTCCTGTAGGATGCCCAAGCCAATATAACCAATGCCCAGTTGGCTGCCTATGATTGGCTTAGCTGGAGTTTCATTTTCAGATAGAAAACCAGGAAATTAGAGAGATGCATAAGTTCAATGGTTTCCCATTTAATTACTTTAATGATAGATATCTGGGAAATGTGCATTCTGAATGTCTAGTTCATCTTATTTCCTTATTCTGAATGGAAAATATTTGGTTGTCATTTCACAGATTGTGGCTAAAATGAAAACTAAAGTAAAAGCTAAATGGTAAGTGAGTGAACTATTATTTATGTGATTGTAAATCAGGTTCCATAAATATAAGCAAGTCATAATGAAATTGAATGAAGATACAGTGAAGTAAAACATCAGAGGAATTGACAGATCCCATCAAGAGAATAGCTTCATGCTAGAATTTAATGCAATAATGTGTATTTGTTTATAGTTTTTGTTACTAATTTTAATACTGATCCATTAAATTCTATTAATGTTGAAAAGTTCATGGGATGGTGTATTAGTTATTTAAAGTAAGTAAGAAGAATATTATTTTAACATCTTTTTCACAAAACATTTCTGAAATGAGACTTGGAATATATGTACTATATATTTACTGAATGTTTACCAAATAGTTGATTTATGCATAATGGATAACATTATTACATTAAACATAAAAAGGGAATGTACTCTTAATAAGTTATAAACTATACATTTTATTGTTTCCACTCAGTGCCATCCATAGG
Source organism: Callospermophilus lateralis (assembly GCF_048772815.1). Classification (NCBI taxonomy): domain Eukaryota; kingdom Metazoa; phylum Chordata; class Mammalia; order Rodentia; family Sciuridae; genus Callospermophilus; species Callospermophilus lateralis. The sequence goes on from NC_135308.1 coordinate 133,955,508, forward strand.
ACTTCATAATATTAGTTGCTAATAATAAAGATGATAACCCTATACAGAGGGAAAAGACAGTAAGTCTATTAGCTATCATCAGAATGAAGTCATTATAATCAAATGAACTATAAAAATGGCACCCTAATTTCTACCGTTTTTATTTTCAATAGGAAGAACTTTACAAGCTACCTAATCTTGTAAAGAGAGAAAAGGAGTAATTCAGGACCCTATTCAAAGGTAGAATTTATCAATGTTATTTTTATTCATTGAATAAGATTTGTATTTAATCAACAAGTCATTTGTGACTAACACTTGAAAATCAACCAATTTAGTTCTCAGCAATTGTCTAAATACTTCAGCATATCAAATCCTTTTAAAGTAGGGAATTCGAGAATGAAGTAGAGAAAATATTCTATATTCAGTCTAATACTGATGATTGTATTATATGTATCTCATTATTAAAATAAGGATAAAATTTATTTTGTCTTTTTAGCACCAGACATTATAGTTACAAAGAAATCCTGGTTAAAAAGTCAATTTGACATGAGACAGAAGAATTCAGTGTAACCACAAAGGGAAAAAAAAGTCTTGATTTAAATATATCTACTAAAAACTGTAACACTTGCCAAGCATAATTTAATTATAATACTTCCAGATTAATGTGTATTGTTTACTCAATAAATCCATAACTTCCCCCCTCCTTCCATTTCATCTGCATTATACTGATCAACATAGCATTTTTACATTAATCTTGCAAATTTTCATTTTACTGTCTGCATTGTTAAAATTAAAAATCTTTGATTTTCATTTCAAAGTATTTTCCCACTTTTTGGAATTAAGATTTCCTGATGAAGGAACATAAACAAAAATTATTTTGGCATGAATGGACATGAACCACAAATCAGGAAAGGCAACAATTCCCAAGAGAATTGTTGGGAAAACTTATGGTCAACCCAATGCTTATGGTTAACCATAAGCTTTCCAGCTGATTCACCTGTGTTTCTTAAAACCCTGACCTTGCATCTAGATTAAGGCATCTACTATGGGAGCTGGCTCTGGCAGTATTTTCAGGAGCTACCAATGGCAAATGTTAGCAAAACTAGAGAACTACATAATCACGAAAAACAAGTCCATCAAAATTTCAAAAGTACTTTTCTTCTGCAAGATTTTGTTATAATGTGCAAGAATTGCAACATTACAAACATTGCAAATTTAGTGTGAATGTATATATACTATGTGTGGATAAATAATAGGCCTTCCTTTATTTATCTTTTTGAGATTGTCATTATAGTCTTGTTCCCTGTTGTGAAGTTGATATGCAATTTTTCAGAAAATGATGATAGTGCCAGAAGGGCTTCCCAAGAGAGGTCTCACTATAGTCTAGAAAAAGGAGATATTAGGCATCATGTGGGGAGATTAGCACTTTCCTGAGCTCACTGAGAAAGGCAGGTCATTATTTACTTATTGAATACAATGCTTATCTGACTGGGAATATCCTATTCAAGACATACTTATTAAATCCCTTTGTCAGAGACTTGAATATGCTCTCTGCTGATGTGTGGATATGAATATGTGATCACAGTTCACAAATCTGATTGGAAACACACATAAATGAGCTGCCATTTAAAATATTTAGTGATAAATCCTAAGAAGAAAGGAGTATACACAAAGTCTGCTGATCACATTGTCAGCTGAGTGGGGTAGAAAATGTTCAAGAGGTAACACCTGAGCTCACATATGATAAGTGAATGGAGTTTTGCTAAGAAACCAGAACAAAGACATCCCTAGTGGGCAATCTTGAAAGACCAGCGTACAGGTGGCATGTTTGAAGGCTAAAACTAGTCAATATTCCTGAAATATAAAGAGAGCAAACTTATAGAGCTTAGATTTATCTTTTATAGGATAAGGGGAAAAAAAGGTTCTTAGCTTTAAAAAACCTTGGATGTTATACTAAGGAATTTAAATTTGATTCCATAGATCACAGGAAAAAATAAAGTCAAGGAAGAGGAATACAAAAGTGGACAGAGTAATATAGCAGAGAGAGAAAAGGGTAAAAAAATTCCAGTTATTATTTAAATAATTGCATGAAAAACATTACGAAGAACAGAAAATGCCATGATTTTTCAAGCCCCTAGCGTATGTTAGAAGATGCCTGGTATGTTATTTATTCATATAGAAAAGAAAATATTTAAGGAAAAAAGTCAGTTCTGAACAGGTTACACTTGAGGAAACAGATGGACCTGAAGAAAATTCCAAGAGAATCATGAAATGTTGGTCCTTGGAAGAGAAAAGGAAATTCTGATTGGACATTTAGAAGTTGTTAGTGCACATGTAAGTAATTAAAAACATAGGCTTAAATTCACTAGTAATTTGGAAATACATTCTTGCATATAACAGAATCACAAACTTAAAGTATCATAAAATCCATTTTTAGAGTACAATCTCCATTAATCTATCAGGCATCTATCTACAAAGTCAGAAATACCTAACATTTAAATCCTTCCTGGACCTACAATAATTCACGTGCTTACGTTGTACAAGTAGAACATATCTGTGTAATTATACTCAATGCATTATGATAGTTTTAGAGACTCTAAAGATAAAAAAAAATGTCATTGTCCTGAACAGCAATCTGGAGGCAATTGTAATCGTCCTAACAAACATTATGTTCACCATCATCCTGTCATGTAAATACCATTATAATTTCCATTTTTTGGACAAGAAAATGGAAGTACAGGGAGCCTCATTGCTCTAAAATGTGGGGAAAATAGTCTACATTAATTAGAGAATATTTATCAGAAAAACACAATGTTTTTCCTGTAATAAATTACTGCATACAAATGTTTTTAAGTTTTAGAAGAGCTAGATGAAAAAATAATAAAATGTATTTACTAATGAAAACAATTTATAATTTTAACATACAATCATAATTTCCAACCTATTTTTAGAAATAGCATTTTGTGATCATTATAATGATATATCCTTTTGAAAAAATATGAACAATAAAAGAAATATAAATACAAAATTAAAAAGGACTTGCACCTATTTGCCATCATCGAAAGATAGCCACTGTTAAACACTCAGTGTCTATACATCCAAAGTCTACCCTATTTATATTACTAAATTTCACTGAACAAATTAGACTTATACACACACACACACACACACACACACACACACACACAGAGTTTCATTGTCTTCTTTCTTCTCTTAATCATAAATAATCAGAACTATTCCATGCTGTTATTTGAAACCCTGAATTTTGAAATACATAGCATTGCATTCTTTAAATAACAACAACAAATATGACTTTCATGATGTCTAGTATTTAACTGTCTGGGTTTTGTAAATAATGATGTATAGACATTCTTACTTGTAAATACTTCTGCACACCTCTAATAATTTCTAAAAATAAATTTCCACATTTGGAATCACTCAATTCTTTTAATCTGAAATGACTGCCAACCCACTAATAGTTAAATATATATTTTTAACATCCTATACAATGACTTTCCCTCAAAAGTCTTTAATTTAATTGCTTTCCTTTAATCAGAAAAATAATTACAGCTATATTAACAGAACTTGGAATAAGGCACCAACACTTAATAAAAGTTAAATTGAAGTTAATAATGATTAACCATTATTATTCTTATTAGGCTTTTAAATACTCTTTCATGACTCTTGGTCTGCATTTATTTTAATTATTTCTTGTTAAATTAATTAGGACCTAAGCTTTGGTCCAGAAGCAAATTCTACAACTATCTAATGTTCCTATAGAGATCACAGAGTTAGCAATTTAAAGAGAGACTATAAGAATAAACCTATTTTTAAATTATCACGTAAAATTCAAATGAATATTAATATCTTAAAGTTCTTTATATTGAAGAAAGCACATTGTTTCATATTTTTTAAGCATAGAAACCACCATAAAAAATAGACAAGATTTTATCTCAGGAAATATTCTCTGTGGGCACACAAGCTTTTATTTTAGAATCATCTTTTTACATGCCAGGAAAATTGAGCCTTCTTCTGTAACACAGAATGGTATTTAAGCATTATTTTCTGTTCCTTTTGCCAGGTTTCTCATCTTTTCAGTTGTGTGAAGCACTTTGCAACTTCTTATATGTATAATTAAATGTGGAGCCATAAGTCACCTACAACTGAACACTTTAATCAGGTATGTACATAACTCAGTATGAATGATTAATCCTCAAATATGTCTAGTATAAAATGGCCCTTTAACAGTTTTTGTATTGGAATTCTGAAGACAGAGTACATTTTGTAACAAGGACAGAAAAGAGAAAAATAAGGACTTTAAGAAAGTATGTGTCATAGACCTGACTGAATTCAGGCAAATTAACATGTTAATTCAAAGTAAATAGGGGGAAAAAAGTGCCACCACTTTATATGTCCAGAGAAACTCTCATGTAATGTTGTTATTGCTAAACTGTGTTTCCAATATGTGCTCTGTATTATAGCAGAAGTATAGCAGTTAATATAAAAAAGGAGATTAAATGAAATTCCCTAGCCAAATAGTATGGGAAATTTGCTCAAACAACATTCTACACTTTGAATTGTTGTTTTGATTATATAGTTTATTTCTTTCTTCAACTAATATTATGTGCATGTGCATTGTATATTCTTAGGATATTTGTATCATTTAACTACTGATGGGTAACGAAATCCTCCAAAACTTTGAATCTATGGATTTTTAATCAGTTCTGCTCACCTAGACCAGTTCTCACTGATCTATTGGCTTGCTCTTTCTTCTCTGGTCAGCTGTCAGGGCAGCTAAGAATTGGGTGCTCTACTATCCTTAGTGGGCAACTTGACTTTGTTTTGCATGGTCTTTAGTCTATTATCAGGTTAGTCTGAGGTTTTCTTCCTCACAAAGCAGGATTGCAAAGGAGATAAATGAAGCAAGCTAAGCCTTGCCAAACATCACTTTCACTGCATTCTGCTGGCTAAGGCAAGGTACACATGCCATTCAAGGGCTAAGTAGTTGATGAAAACACCTCTCAATGAGAGTTATGTTTCAAAAACACATCTACAGAAAGGAAAGTTGTATAAATGTCCATATTTTGATTGAACTACCATAACATGTGACCAAGGAACATTTCTCTCACATAGTCTCTTCCAAGACTGAATTTGTGGCTCATATCTTAAAAATGCTGATATATAATGATTTTAGCCATTCAGTTTGTTCAATCAATATTAATTGCTCACTAAGTCCAGTTAAAGATGAACTGAGAACATGTTCTTTATCCTCAAAATAAATGTGTCTTTCACATGATAACATAAACTAAAACGTGAATGCATGATTCAGTGCAGCTTTTGATGTTGTTTCAAGGTCGTAAAGCAGACTGTCACGATGGTGTACTCCAATAAACCACACTTAACAGTATTTACTCTCTTGCATAATCCTCTTTCATAATGATTCTGAGCTTGGCCATGAGGTTTTCATGGTTAGGGGATATTAGTAATGTGACATGAGTAAAGGCTTGGTAAGTACTTGCACTTGAAATTGGTCCTCTTGAAATGCTACCTCTTGGATCTCTGAAACCACTGTCTATGGAAAGGAACCGAAAAATTAAACTGATATCCAGATCCAAGACCCCATTAGACCTGTTTTTCTCATTAGACCTGTTTTAATCATCCCCAACAGTCCTTGCTATAGCAGTTTAGGCTATGGACATGAAGCAGCTACTCAACTGTCTTCTTTGTCTCCTGATATTCTAACCTACAAAACTGTTAACAAATAAAAATGACTCTTGTTTTAAACTAGAAAGGTTTTGCAGTAGTTTACTATGTACAAAAGATAACTGAGGTTTTGGTTTGGTTTGTTATGTAACAAAAGATAATTATAAAAGAAATTGATACCAGAAGTGAGACATTGCTATAACAAAAGTCTAAACTGACTTCAACCTTGGAACTGAGAAACTGGGACAAGACTGGCATGCACCAACCAATGCTTATGAACAACAAAGGCAGATGCAGAGGGAAGAAAACCATAAACAGGGCAAACCACCACCCTCCTAACCCCAGTGAAGGACTATCTCCTGCTTCCTGAATAGGGATACCTAACAGGAGGCCAGATAAATTTCAGAATTGTCATGGGCCCAGGGTGGTTATATGCGATATGTTCCCCACTTTTTCAATAGGTTTGTGTATTGTCTTGAAAGAAAAGTAGGACAGAAAAATACCATGTCCCTGTAATACCCCCTTATTCACAAGAGCCCAACCAAGATAAGGGAACAAAGAGCAGATGTAGGCCTGGACTGTCCAGATAAACTAGGACACCGGCTTTTCCTCACATATGCTGGAAATTGGGGCAAGTTTGTTATTGGTAGAAAGCTACCTTATTGCCTGCTCACCAGAACAGCTGGTCCTTGGGATGCTAATCATGATATGGGACAAAGCAAGCTAAAGTGATGTTGCTTGTGTAACCTAATCTATAACTGCCACCTCCACAGTAACCACATGCAATAACTGGTGCAGATGAGAGTGCCATAAAAAGGGAATTGATCATCCCAGTGACTTCAGACAAAGTGTAGACAGGGAAAGAGGGCATTAGTTTCCAGTAAGGAACCAGAGGCACTGTGTGAAGCAGAAGTACATCTGCCCAGCCCACCACCACTGACCTTCCTGGCAAGACACCTGTTCAGCATATCACCATTGCAGTAAGCATTTTTTGATAAACTTTTTATTTCAGATCTCATCTCTGGGTGTCTTCTTTGATCCCTTGGCAACCTATCCCACTATCCTAGCACAACTGAGCAGTAGATGTAATACCTGGTATATTGCAGTTTTCCCATTACTATTGCATCATTATATACTAGGTGTGTGAAGATTGATAAGTCCTTCTTTAATTGACAGATGTCTGGATTGTGAAGTCTTTTATGAGGAGTTTCACTGAAGGACTGCACTGAAGGATCATCAGTTTCACTTGTACAGAATTCAAATGATATTGCCGCAGTCTGGCTGGGCACAAATCACGAGCCACTCACAGCTTTGTAGATTCAAACAGCAATTCTTTATTCCCGAACTCACACCGGCCGTCTACAAACACGTTCTGGGGAAATCCACGTTCTCCGTCCAAATCCACACCTCCACTGGGCTTCTGTCTCCCAAAAATACTGTCTGAATCCCGTGAGAACTCAAGGGGAACTCAGGCAGCAGGATACGCCCTATTCCCAGCAGGAATAATCTTCCTAAACCGGGAACGCCCCAAACTCAGATTATCCTAAACCGGGAACACCCTAAACACGGATCCACCCTGGTCCTTGAGCAAGGTCACCTTCCAGGCGTCCTTCCACTAAGAAACATGGGGGTACGCTGGCAAGGAAATTGTCATACCTACTTGACTAATGGCTCCCAGCATGATATGACCCTGAACTTGAAATATGATATAAAGTTTTTGGAGAGGGACAGAGCATTTTGCATATGAAGGACTGTGTGGATTTACAGACATCAGAGAAAGTACTACAGTACAACGGTTATATAAGCTATTGCTGAAAATCCATATCTTGCAGTATTCACATATGTATTAGTCAACTGTTCATGGCTGTGATCAAAACACCTGACATAAATTTATTTTGATTATGGTTTCAGAGATATCAACCCATGGTCAACCAGCTCCATTTCTCTGGGCCTAAGATGAAACAGAACATTATTGCAGAAGTGCATAGTAAAGGGAAACTGCTCATTTCATATCCTCTGAGAAACACAAAGAGACAGAGAAAGGTACCATTTATTCAGGTATCAGTGGATAAATTCAATAATGAGGATAGAGTTCTCACAATATAATCATATCCCAAAAACCCTACCTCTGGCCATGCTGCATTGGGAACTAAGTCTTCAACATATCAATTTTGGGGACACCTTTGAAGTCCAAGTCATAAAAACCCTCTTATACAGTCTCCTCCCACTGACTCTGAATTGACTATGTGACTTTCTTTGGCCACTGAGTCATTAGAAAGTATAACATAAACAGTCACTGGGTAGACACTTATACTCTAGTCCTCATGTAATGCACCCTTTTGGGATTCTGAGAATTGTGCAAAACCATCAATTAGCTACTTGGAAAAGAGACATGATGGAGAACCTATCAACTGTTAGGACCAATTCCTCATATATAAGGCATCAATCAATTTATGGCAGCCAACTCCTTCTTGTTCCAGGTATCACATCTGACATTCTAAACGTCAGAGAGCAAGATGTGTTGCTCCCACTGTATCCTGCTCAAATTTCTGACTAAAGAATCACAGACCAAGTAAAATGGTTGTGATTTTAAGTCACTGCATTTTGGGTTGGCTTGTTATAGATCAGTAGATAACTAAAAAACTATGCTGTAGTTGCATATGAGTGAATATGAATATCATAGGGCAACATATGTATCAGCAAGGATCAGCAGTTACTATATCACATAATTAGGAATGTGTCTTGTTGCCTCAGACTGCACCACAGAAGTACAGAGGGAGCCATTAATCTCTTCCTTTTACAGGGAGAACTGGGCAATCAAGACATAGCTCCATGACTTTGAGGTGTTCAACTATTTACACACATGTATAAGCTGCCAAATCTTTCACATTGTACTATAAAAGCCATTCACATTCTTTCATATTAAATACAGTCTTCATATCTAAATCTGTACAGTGATATTATAAACATGTTACATAACTATACTTAGAACAACTTAATGAAGAAATATGGCAAATAAATGGAGATGGTCTTGCTCCAAAGAAATAGTTGTAAAAAGGGACTAGCCAAGAAAGAGAATATTCTTACTTACTAAGATTACCTACTACATGTAAGGCACTATGCTTTTTATTTAAATATTCTAAATTATATACTGCCCTATATTCATATGATTCTAATATGAATATTTTATATCAAATAAGCTGGGAATTATTGAAATTCCAATTATTAGTAGTTTTCTATTATTTTATGTCTTGAGAAAATAATAATTACCCATATATGCATTTTAAAAATATATCTATAATAGAAGAAGAAAATGCCAAATATTTTTCATTTAATAAGAATTAGAAATTCTCATATGCAAAAATATTAAATAATTCACCTCTAGGTTATACCTAGATTATGTCATATTTCCATTATCTATATGGATTATTTGTTTATTTAATTGTAATGTGAGTCTGACTTAATGATTGAAAAGGATTCTAGATCTCAAACTGCTAATATTAAAATCCTTGCTCTATCACATCTTAACTGTATGACCTGTGCTTCCAACTCCACAATGTTAAAATGAGGACATTAATAGTAATTTCTCCAGTTATCTTTTAAGAATTAAATAAAATGATATACATAAGGCAATGAGCAGAACCAGAAAATAATATAATATGAAAAAGTATAAATTTTGAATTTTTAAACAGTGTGGTTGCCAAATTTCTCTTCAATTTAGGTAAATTTTCCCTCTAGTCTTTTGCACTCTTAGAATAGTTCGAAATAATGATCAGGTGAAAAAGGAAACTAACATTTATGGACTGTCAGGCAATTTCCAAAAGATTTGCTTTTAGAAACAATGCAGTCATTGATTTAATCATTACAACTCTGTTTTTTAAGATTTTTTTAAAGATGAACACAATATCTTTATTTATTTTATTTATTTTTTTAGGTAGTGTTGGGGATCGAACCCAGCACCTCACAAGTGTAAGGCAAGCGCTCTATTGCTGAGCTATAGCACCAACCCAAAACATTGCAACTCTTGTGAGGTAGAAAGGAAAGGCCTTTACAAGTAAGCAGTATTTGAGTAAGAACTGAGTCACTTAAACAGGTGCATTACATGCAGAAGGACAGAAAGAGCTGTGGCCACAATGAGAGAGATGGTGAGCTACTGAAAGCACAACATAACAGGAGGAAGAGTGAGGAGGTAAGATTCTACAAAAGAATGGAGATCAGATCATGGAGGGACTTGCACACCTGAGTAAGATATGTGGAGTTAATTTGAGTTGAAATAGAAATTCACTTAACAACATTAAGGAGGAAACATTAAGGAGGAAAGTGGTTCAAATTGATTTATCTGAATATTTTGGATGATTCATTCACAAAGGTCACCACCACACATTCCCCTTTGTGGCAGAAATGCAAGCCAGTATAAGAAACCTATTTGTTAACTATTTTTTTTGGTGGGAGAATAAAGCCTTTCTTGAAATATCCATACCTCCACCAGCATAATATAGAACACATCTTCTGCAGAGTGTAAAGGCCATTTGAATTTCATGCCACTGAAATTTGAACGGCACTCTTTCTGTATATTCTGTTATTTAAAAATATATCCCAAACATGATTTAATCTTCATGATTTTAAAATGTAACAAAAGGTGTTGTAAATGTACTAATTACTTCGGGGCATTGTTAATTAGCAACTATAAATATTCTGTTGTTATAGATTTTTTAATCTTTTGTTGTTTTTAAAGATCTGGTTCTTACGGTTTAATTAATAACAGATTGAGGCAATAAGAATAAAGATAAAAATTATATACTCCTGAGGACTTTACTAAATCTTTACAGCTTCTTAAGAATATTTTAGTTTTGTTCTTACTACTCAGCATGCAAGTGGGAATTAAAAGTACATAAAATTAAGGACTATCTTCAGGGGCTCTGCAGTCTCTCCAAAGATGCTACAAAAATTAAATGTTTCCGAAGCATGCCAGAGTTGCTTTTAGTTAATTTTCTTGTAGAAGTCTTACCTGAGGGGGTTGTTGGAAGTATACAACATGTTTCATTTTAATGTTGAAGAAGAGAAGTTAAATGACTTGCCCACAGTCATAGATTGTTACTATAAGAATAGTGGGAAACATTTCCAGTTCTTTACATTACTCATTTATTCATCAAACCACTGAATAGTATTTGGCTGCAAAGCTGCAAGAAGCATAGCAAAACTGTCTGATGCAAAACTGATTTTTGCACTTTACACTTTTTCCCTGTGGGTTTTGAAAAGTTATCCAGAGTGCTGAACGGGAAAGAACACAGGAGAATGGGGACGGGTACTTAGAAGACCTGAAGTATAGTCTAAGGTACACAACTTCACTAGCTCTTGCAATTGCTATTGCAGAATATATCACCTCAACATGTGGTAGCTTAAAACAACAACTGTGTTATCATCACTGCCAGTGCTGAAAGTTGGTGGGGTTCTTTTGTAATTTTTCATAAAGTTGCTCAGATAGTAACTGAATGAGGACATTTCCAATGCTTCTTTCCCCCACCAGACTAAGCATCAAAGCTAGCTATTGGCCATAACATTAACACATGACCTTTTCACAAGGCCAAAACTTCCTCACAGCATGGAAGCTGAGTTCTAAGTGCAACCATAGGCAGAAGGAATATTACCTTCTGTAACCTACACTCAGAAGTCAGATAGCATCAATTCCAACCTAACCACATGGCTACACAGACTCAAATAAAGGAACATAGATCCTTGCATGGCCTAGCGGGAGGAGTGTTAACGTTGTCTTACACAAATAGCAGGTGGGATGGGAAGATTGTTACGTCCTTCTTGGAAAATACAATCTGATTTGCTAGCTATGTTCTCTCTATCAGGTTTCTCAGTCCCTTGCTGTTTCCATCTACAAAATGGAAATATTAACTGTTTGATTTACTTTAAACTGTAGTGGTAACGTCTAATAATAGGATACACAAGAAAAGTCAATAAATACTAAAACACAATTTAAACAAAAGATGTTATTAAGGTATAAATTCCCCCTACCTTATGTGACAGAGATAAAGAGGAATCTATTGAGATCTTAGATTACAATTTGTCCAGAGTCATAGTTTTCTAACTTAGCAGTAAATTGCTTACATGGAATATACAGTGGAATTAACTCAAATGACAATACTACAAAGAATCGAGTTTTATAAAGATGATTCAAAAAAATTATTTACATGGGCAGATTTGAAAATGAATTTTCATAAAAATGAAAATGTTTATAAGATAATGACTGTGTAAATATGAAAATATACTGTGAAAATATGAAAATATAGGAAACCTTAAATTTTATTTTTTTCATGAAATTCTTGGTGCTTTTGCATGTAATGTTTCTATGCTTCAAGTGTCTTCATGTGTAAAATTAAAAACCTAGTACCTTTTATAAATATTATCTGAAATAAACCATTAAATTATGTTTAAAATAATACCAACCTGAGTGGTAAATAAAATCTAGTACAGAAATGTAGTTAGGATTTGATTCTGTGTCAAGACTGATTAAGTTCATAAAGCATAGCAAAATTCAAGAAGTGAGTAAAATGGCCTTATATTCCCCTAAGGTCTGACTAAACTTTAGCGAGATTTAGACAAATTTCTTCTGGACAAAAGGTCTTTGACCTCCTTTGTTAAGGGCCTTCACTTTAGGAAAGTAGCAATTGCAAGCACAAGCACTTTCTCTGCCCTTTGGAGAGGTAAATCTAGCATGCATTTCTCAAATACATGGGAGCCATCTAAAATGTAATCATCAATAAAGAGTCCTTCACTCTCAGTCAGTGTTGGAACATTGACACCCACTTTAGTCTAACTCTGTCAGATAGCAAAGGTACGTGACCTAAACACACTGAAAACACACTGTTCTCAAGTGCTTCTCCAATAGTACACTGTACTGTTTTAAAACACTTTTTTTCTTTTATTTCATGGAGTTCAATGCATTCTTTATCCTGGACTGAAATGGTCTTGGCATTTATTGCTATAGTCTTGAATAAACCAATTTAATTGGTTCTTTGAAATTTTTCTGGGACAAAAACACTTGCATCTGTATATCACTTTGTGAATTCCATACATTGACTATATGCTAATATCTGTTTTAAGAATTTCTCACATTTAATGGCCAGATAGCAGAAAATAAGTTTACAAAGGAGATGAAAAAGAATATTCAGAAGGATAGAAGACAAGCCATTGGGGTTTTTGTTGTATAAACTAAAGACCAGGAGTGTTTCAAAAAGGAGGGAACAGTCAGTGGTGTCAGGCACTGATATGAAGTTCAGTAAGACTGAGGATAAAAAACATTTGTTTTAGTCAGCTATTTCACTGCTGTGACCAGATCTGATCAGAACAATTTTAAAGGGGGGAAAGTTTATTTGAAAGTTATTTATTTCTCCTCTGAACCTTCTTACATTGTCTCACAAGTGAGCTTTTGGAGGACACCTCAATCTAAACGATAATAGTATCACTTAAGTTTGGGGATGGTTAACACCTGTTTTGGACTTGTCCATAAATGACAAATCAATTATATTGTTTGAGCTATTATAAAGTTTTGGGTTTGTAAGCTGAAAGAATTAGCTTTACCTTAGTTTAGTCCCTAGAACAATGAAAGCTTCCTAAAGTCAAGTACCCCTTCTTTCTCATTCCATTGTTTTTCACTAATGGAAAAAACAATGGAAGGAAAGAACTAATAGAATTTGGGGGAATTAAGAAAGTTTTCAAGTAACATATCATGACTTGAAACTTTGGTGAGAAGGACTTTTATAAGAGTCGATGCTTTCTGAAGAGTTATCCCCATATGCAAATCTAAACCATGTTTAGAAGTAACTGTGATATACCAGAAATGTTCTTGGTTATAATTATGTTACATAAAGGCAAAAGATTCCTATTGGTGCTTTAGAAGGTTACTTAGGAGCAGGATTTCAATAGCTGAATCTCGGTTACTGCTGATAAATTTCAAACGTAGGGCAGTAGATTTTTACTAAACCTAGGATGAGAAGAAGGCTAAAAATCAGAGTATGAAGAAACCAAGGAACTTCACAAATCCAGGAGGCTGATCACAAACTTAATTTTTAAAAAATTAAATAAAGAAATAACTAAGCAGAAGCAGATATAAAAATAAAGATTTTAGAATCAGGAATGAACTAATCACAAATATTATCCAGAAACAAATAGTTGGTTATTGCAATAATACAGAAGAAGTTTTAAGACCTAAATTGGCAGCTCTATAGAGGGAACAAATCAGACAAAGAAATGTAATCTGCAGAACTCTGTGATTGATAGACTTTGAGAGAGTATAAAGAGGAAAACCCAAAGGTGTTACGTTTATAAATTCTGACCTAGGCAAATAATACATAATTGTCACTCACTGAAACTGAATAAAACATTGAGCACAGGTTAAAAGAAAATTAACATACTTTATAACATCATTAGGATGAGGTAAATTTTGAAACCTTAATGTATCCAGGGGGAGATTCAAATTTTAGACAAATTAGGAGATGAAGTATGCATCCTGCCAAGAATTGAAGTGTTTGGAAGTGTGTTGATTATGAAACAGTGGTGGTATGGTACACACTATTGTCCAAGGATCTTCAGTTGAAAACTAATGAGTCATTGATTCAAGAGATAAGTTAGTGACAGAGAAAAAGCAAAAACTCAGAATTTCAAATGAGAAAAGACTGATGGGTTTGTCAAGGTCCATGGAAAATTTTTTAAAATAATAATGCATAGACTAGAGTTCAATGACATTGACTTGCAGTTCATCCCAAGGTTAATAGAATACGGAAGCAAGACTTCAGATTATCTTTCTTTTGTTGTTGAGCCAGAGAGTATCCTCAATAAAGCTAAACTTTGGTCCAGCTTCATTCCAAAAACAAATATATCCTGCATGAAGAGTTTATCAGAATATCTGTTTGATTCTTGGAATCAACAGCAGGTAGTGGACAATCGGTCAATGCGTCAAGAAATGATAATTTAGATTCACTAGGAATAGAAAGTAAAAATTCAGACTCAAGAGCAGTTAGCAGCAGGACATCAGTTAGCTCTCTGAGCCACAGAAATATTGCCAGAAATCAACACAAAATTTATTTTCCATAATTGAAGATGTAACAAGAATTGGCATATGATGCAATGAATGGCATAGTCTTTAAACAGATGGTACATGCTTTACTTTTGTTAAATTTCTTGAGCAATTAGTTGTAAACAATTCTGATTTTTATGTGATATGCAGTTCTTTTTTCCTGAAATTAAAAAAAAAAGTTTTCCTAAAATATTCTAGAATTTAAAATTATCTCAGGAAGAGCAACAATTAACTAAATATAATATTCTGTCTGCTTTTTCACTAGATTCATTATAGACTTCTAATTAAAGATGTTTTGTCCTTTTCCTTTTATTAGAAAACAATGAACATCATGAGACTGAGAACTCTGTGTGAACTCTTAGATTCTGAAGCTTTACATCTCAAATAATAGAACATTTGTTGGCTCCTACACAGTTGTATATAACTTATTTGAAGTTTCTAACTGGAAAAAAATGATAAGAATATTTTGGAAATTCAATGATCACAAAACTTCAAGGCAATAGATAACTAAGTTGGGTAGTTGTTTCATTTTTGTAGCTATGTATTGTCTTCAGTTATATGTAAATGTTGAAAGCAAAGCAAAAGTGAAAGTGTGTGATTCTTGACACTACAGTGCAATATTTTATAAGGTGCTATAACTAGCTATATTATCATGATCTACAGAATATTATGATATCCATCTATTAGAGTAAAATGGACTTACACAGTAGCAAACTGATTTTTAATTACAACAGTTCTAAGGCATCAAATAAAATTTAATAGGCATTAAGATAATGCCTAGAACTCAGGGTCTCAGTATAACTACCCAAGCCATTTGTAGAGCACATTTCAACACCATGTGTCCTAGATGCTACATGCAGATTATGGGACCTATTTGCCTGTTTGGTTTCAATATTTTGTCCCCATCCTTTCTTTTTATGGCCCCATTCCTCATTTTGGAAATGGAAAACTTTACTCTGTGACAGTGTGTATTGTATATGTGGAACTTGCCAAGAATTGCAGATGAGGTTTTGGACATTTGGGCAATTCTTGAACCTGGAAATATGCAGATTCTTAGAGATGGACTAAATTTTGCATTGTGAGATAGGCATGGCCTTGGGGGACCAAGGGTAAAATGTTATGGTTTAAATATGAGGTGTCCCCAAGAGCTCCTGTGTTAATGCAGAAATATTCAGAAGTGAAATAAATATGAAAGCTATAATAGAATCAGTCTATCCTAGCTTAAATGGACTAACTGGGTGATAATGGAAGGCAGGTGGGGCATGGCTGGAGGAGATGGCTCCCTGGGACATGCTTTAGAAGGGTTCATCTTCCTTATGGCTCCCACCACCCCTGTTTCCTGGATTCCATAAAGGGAGTGGTGTACCTCACCACAACCTTCCTCCATGTTGTTTTTCCTCACCTTGGGTCCAGAGCAATGGTATCAACACAGGATGGACTAAATTTTGAAATCATGAGCCAAATAAACTTTTCCTCCTCTAAGTTGTCTTGTCAGATAGTTTGTTCACAGTGACATAAGTTGACTAAAATAGCAACCAAACCAAACTGGTTTCAAATTCATCTTTTGCCACTTTTTTTTTGGCATGTGAACTTAGGATATTAAACTCCCAAAGCCTCAGTGTTCTTCTCTTTTAAAATTAGTATAATCATACCAACCACATGCAACTTATGTGGGAGCTTTAATGAATAATATGTCTAAAGTACTATACAATTTATATTACTTTTTAATAAATATATCTTTAACTAGAATATGAGTGTATCTAATTGTAACTTTCACTGGAATGTGGCAGGGGTGAGAGGAAGGACACAAAGTATTGAGAACATCAATCAAAATTCTTTCTTTTATGCTAAAGAATAAAGTCTAATTTAAAATACAAGACTGTTAACTGTGGCATAACCAGAGAAATTTGTGATTGATCATGATGTTCCACTCACATCATACCTGTGAAGAATACATATTCTATTTTCTTATACATTTCTTCATATCTCAGCTAATAAACATCTTTCTCCTTCACCATGCTTTATTAAAAGGTAGTTCGTGAGTTCTAAGAAAAGAAATAGATACAACACCAAAATATCAGAATGATCAACCGTTTTTTGCTCTGTCATTGATTCAACAGTTTCTAACTGATGGCCCCCTTTATAAACAACAGTGACCGCAGAACTAGTCATTTAATGCTGGTGACACCAGAAATGCAAGATCACCCATATTCACTAACACAGATTGTTGAGGGACACAGCGGAGTTGGGATGACATATGGCATTTTTGCCAGAATGGAGTGGTTGAGAGGTGACATAGCAAGCCATTGAGATGATGATGGTTATGTTAAGCTGTGTATTCAATTGTATATTAGACCCCTGCTGTCTGCCTAGGCCTGCTACTTTGGAGTTCTCGGGGATTCCTGGGGAGTTCACATTGGTTGGGGAAGTGCTGGAGGAGGGATTTCCAGAGGGATTGCCGGTTGGTATGTGGTGTGTCGGGGAGAAGGCCGCGTGCATGGCGTTCCTGGGAGTGCAGAGAATAAAGGAGTTCCTGTTTTGAACATACAAGGCTGGGTGGCGGCTCGGTTATTTTGTGTCCAGCCAGACTGTGGCAATTGGTGGCCCGTAGGGGAACGCCTGAAGCTCGGAGGTAAGTAAAATTGCTAGCTCCTGAGGGAAGGCGAGAGAATGGGTGATCATTTCAAAAAACAACATGTTCTTGTTTTGATTTGTTTTGTTTTTGTTTGAAGCTGCCTATCCCTAGAACTTTCTCAGGCAAACTGGGAAAAATGGTTGGCTCAAGATTTGAAGTTGTTCGGCCCTGAGGAAGAGATAGAGATAGACCATAAATATACATTTCAAAAAAATAGGAAAATTGATATAACGATTTTTTGTTCCACTTTTGTTTCGTTTTGCTTTGGTTTTGTTTTGAGTTATCTGTTTGAGTTGCCTTATCCTTGTAGCAGAAATATGGGGTCAGAAATTAGCAAAAAACAAACCGAAAGAATGTTAAGTAAATTGTTAGAGGAAGGAGGCACCCCAGTAAAACCAAAAAGAGTCAGGGCATACATTGATACAATACAAAAATGTAGCCCATGGCTTTTTAAGGAGGAGTTGTTGAATATATCACAATGGGACCATCATGGTGAAGATTTAAGGGACAGGGAAAAGAAAAACCCAGGAACTCTGCCAGTTGGCACACTGCCATTGTGGATGATGATACGATTCTGTTTGCCTAGTCCAAACCTTTCAGTTCAGATTACAGTAGAAGACATATTAGATCAGGAAAAAGAGGAGGCCTCTCAAGATAGTCAGAAAGGGGAAGAAAGTTTAGAGCAGAAAAAGCCATCAGGGGAAAAGTTACAACAGGAGGCTGCTACTAACACCTTTCTACACCAGAGGGTGTAAGTGTCCAACCAACAGCTCCGCCTATGGGGCCCTCAACCCCCGTAGTTGATAGATGGGATCCTGAGACAGGACCTCAAAGATTAGCATGCCCTGTATTTGAACAGGCAGGAGGGCAGTGAATTCACCATGTTTTAGATTTCAAAACAGTGAAGCAGCTAAAAGAGGCTATAACAACCTATGGCCCTCAACAACAGATTAGTAGAACCTGTCTTCAACAAATAGATTTACTCCAGAAAGAGAGCACTAAGTTCTCATTTGATTTCATAATTTTTCCAAAAATTGTAGCTTTATTGAAACAAGAAGCTACATTGATTTTTTTAAAAAGTAAAAATAATTTCTCCCATTTACACATTAGCAAAGAAAATTTTGTTTGAAGTAGGTAATTAGTTTTCCAGATAAAGTATTAAAGAGGCTTTAAAAATGTGTCAATGCTAAAAGAGGTGAAACTTAATGAGGATGGGAAGATGTGGGGTGTAATAAGTCAGCACAGGCCAGCAGCAAAAGCAAAGTCATAATCTATTCACACTGTACATCCTTTTTCCTTTCTAAAATAAGCTATGAACATATATTGAGAACATATATTCCTAATAGGAATGCAATATGGAGTTTGTGACACAACAAATGGATCAAAAAGCAGAGTAGGAGAATGTTGTTGGCTGAATTTTGTCCAATCAAAATTTATACGTGGAAGTCCTAACCTGAGGTACCTATACATCTCACCATATTTGAAAATAAGGTCTTCAAAGTGGCCATTATGTTAAAAGTAGGTCTTTTAAGTTGGACCTTTATCCAGTATGACTAGTGTCCTTATAGAAGGAAATTTGGGCACAGACATATGTGGCAGAGAGGAAGGAACATGAAAAGACAGAGGGAGAAGATGTCCGTCTTCAAGCCAAGGAGAAAGGCCTCAGAGCAATCAACCCTGCCTGAACCTTCATCTCAGACTTCTGGATGCCAGAAAACAGAAGAGGGAAAATAAATTTCTGGTATTTAAACTACTCAGCCCATGATGTTTTGTTATGGCATTTTTAGCAACACACACACACACACACACACACACACACAAATCTCACATTATTCCCTGGTATCCTGCATGATTTTCTCCCCTTCCCTGTTCCTGTCAAGGTAATCCTGATCTAGTATGCAAACCCATACATCTTAAAGAGGGTACTTACTGTATTAACACATATTCAGATCTTTTGGGAGTCCTAATTTAAAATTATATCCACATTTTGTTGGGGAAAATGGATAATTATTGCTATTGCTTGATATTTTTCTGTAATCATCCCCATTCTTCTTCAGACAAGATAGAAATCTTTGACCAGTTAAGGGTTAGCACAATAAACTGTAGGATTACCGATAGGTTGACCTTCTCCAACACACAGGTTGGCCTCCTCAGATATAATAAAATTATGCATAAACATGTGATATACCAGCAAAAAGTTTAGTCATTGATTAATTTATTGACATCTAAAAACATTAATGAATCAACATAACACAGAAATATTAAAATAGGCATACTTTTCCTTTCTTTCTCTCATCTGTCATTCTTACTGCCCTCCACCCACGAAGGCACTCATACTTGTAAACATCTAGGGATTTTTGTGGAGTACAGGGCTTCAGAAGTAAAATACTTTAAGATACTTATTTATTTATTTTTTTTTGTAAAAGATTGTTTTAACTAGGGGCTGAAACAGGCCAACAGGAGTGTTGACAGTTTGAGATGTGAAGTTCAAAATAAGTCAAGCCATTCCCAGATGTATCTTCCTGATTCTGGGAGGCAAGTAAACTTGATATCCTCGGGCTCTAAACCAGAAAAGAAGATTCCATTTAGATGGCACTGGCAGTGTTTGGAGACAAAGATTACTTTTTAAAAGCAAAAGGGAAAGAAAATGGATTATAAAATGGAAGACAAAATTATAAATTCACAGACAACAAACATGTAAGCATAGCACATGGATCCAAGAGTAACTCAATCTTTGCAGAGAAAGGTATATATCTAGGAAGGGGCTGTTTGTTAGAAACATAGAAGGACAGATATAAAGTCTGGAACAGAAAGGTTATCTACTGGCTTATGTGAGTAAAAATTCCAGGAGTTATTTGATCAGTGGTTGAAATACTGTCCCACCTTTCAATTTCCCTTTCTCTTTCACCTCTACTCACCTTAACATCACTGCTATTCTCCAGCAAGCTCCCTGCTCTTGGTTTAAAAGAGCTCTAGAAGCTCAAACTATACATGCCCTAAGCTTCATATTTTAAATGAAAGAGTATGATGCTTTTATCCAACACCTCCCGTCCGCTCCATAAGGCTTCACTCATTCCACTGGGCCTGAACATGCCACATGTTTGTCTCAAGCCAATCACTGTAGCCAAAGGAATGTGACAGACTGACTGCTCAGATATAGGTAATATGTGTATTTCTGGGTCTTGAGGATAGATATACCTTTGTCCAAACCACATGAAATAAGAGTGAAAGAACTGATAATTTTCAAGTACAAAAATGGTTTCTCTAAAGGGAATAAATAAGCCCTGAATACAATGATTTCTATATCCCACATACAACATGACAGTACAGAGCTGGCAGACATAAATGGAACACTGCAGGCTTAGACCAAAATAGAAGAAGAAGAAGGAAGGGGAGGAGGAGGAGGAAGAAGAGTAAGAGGAGGAGGAGGAGGAGGAAGAAGAAAGAAAAGAAACCAATGATAAACACTGAAGAACTAGTTATCTCATTTTGGAGTATCACCTAGTTAGAACATGAAAAGTTAAAGATGCCACAAGAATGATTAGATGACATTCTTACCAGCATGAGAGATGTGCAACAAGACAAATTTGATTTAATGGTATACAGAGAATACTATTTAGCTTACACTTAGTTTATGGAGTAAGATTATTTCTCTTCATAAGTATCTTTTATTTGCTTATTAGTGCCAATCTTGCAAGGTTAAACAGTATCATTGGAATTATGGATACTCATCAGAGAAATAACCAAATATGAATATTATACACAACTTGGAATAACTTTTGTAATAGTGTATACGTGAATTCAATACTACCCACTCAGCAATGTATTCATGCACTGAAAGCTATCTTAAAAACTGTAGCTATGATGCCACAGGTTCATCACATGAGCTTAGAGAAATGAATGGGTGTGGACAGAGATGGGTGGTTTTGCTTAATGATAAAGCCTCTTTAAAGGAAAATATCAAAGAAAAAAACCAAAATCCCGCATCATATGTAACAGGTCCTTTTATACCTCTGGTTTAAATTCCTCTATTGGAAATATTAAAAATATACATCTGTATTTCAGAGAAAGGAATCCTTTTGTTACCAGCCCTAGAGTTGTGCTTAATGTAAAAAGTAATGAAAAGTATAAATATGACTCCAACTATAAATATGATTACAACTGTAAATATATATGGAGTATTTCAAGTTCTAAATCCCACACATTTCAGCAGGATAAATAATGAAACCAGATGACCTCCTGTGGTGACAGATAGGCTCAGCTTTTGATGATGTGATTCTTACATCTACTCTAAGCTAGAAGTTCTTTAAATTTGATAAGAAATAAAATGAATTTTTATGGTACCCTATGAAACAAGACTCATAAACTAATAATGAACCAAAAGAATTAATTTTCGTTTACTTGAGCTACATATAATGATACAAACATTTATTCTAAGTAGGTAAAGCAGAAGCAAATTTACAACAGAGCAGTTCAGTTTCCCAGAAGGGTGAAGGGTTATAGTTAACTCGTTTGTTATTTAATTCACAAGAAATTTGAAAATGAATTTATTTTATTTCTCTTGTTAACTTGATTAATTTCATGTATTTCCTCAGGAGCCATCTTCAATGCAGAAAATTAATACTTTAAAAAGTCAAGTAAATTTTCATTTGGTTACCTAAATGTCTATGTTTTGGGAGCTAATTGCTTTCTATACAAAATTCTATTTCTTAATCATTGATTATATAGCTTTTCCCTCTTGGTTCCTAATACATTTATTCAGAATGTATGCTTTCATTTTGTTATTTCATAATATCTCAAGTCAATAAATAATATAAACTTCACAGAAACTAAAATTTGAGATTTTATATATAGCTTTCATTACTCCCCCATATACTGAGATAGACTAACTGCCAAGCATTTATTTATTTATTTTCATGGCAAAATACCAGATTTTCCTTTTTCTTCAAGTTTTTATAGTTATCTGAAGATCTTTTCATTTTAGTTTTAAATTGAATCAATGGGGGGCAAGTGTGCATGCAGTTCAGAATGTGTCACAGAATGATTTTTCACTATAACTTTCCTGTGGGAACACTCTGCTACCAGACAAGTATTTTTGCTGCTTTCCATCAGATCATCTATACCCACTTAAGGAGTACATAACTACTTGGAATCTTGTTTCATTTTATGAGGTTTTGGTGTAGAGACTAATATCTTGGGTGCATTAAAATATAAGTATGGGGAGTGAAACTAATCAAATTAAGTTATATGTGTCTATGAATATGCCCAAATGAAACTCACCACTCTGTATAATTAATATGTACCAATATAAATATGCAAAAATCAAGTAGTTACGGAAGAGAGAGGACTTCTTTTTATTTCATTTAAACCAACATATATGTAACAGCAAATTTCTTTAAGTATGCTTACTTGAATTATTTAAACCAATTATATTTCTTAATATCCCCTATATTTTAACCTTTACTTACCTAAATACAACTGCATTCAATGGTAATGAAGAGTATAGATTTGTCAGTACAAAATTCAACTAATATGTCTTATAAAGAAAGATGAGGAATCCATTGACTTCTACAACTGGAAGAAATGTA
Source organism: Callospermophilus lateralis (assembly GCF_048772815.1). NCBI lineage: Eukaryota > Metazoa > Chordata > Mammalia > Rodentia > Sciuridae > Callospermophilus > Callospermophilus lateralis. The sequence continues at coordinate 133,978,498 of NC_135308.1, forward strand.
GGTTCAGATATCATTGTACCCAGAGACAAACAAAGACAGCAGAATTCTGTCATGCTTCATCTCTCCTCTTTTCTTCTTCCTGTATTGGTATTAAAGATGAACATGTTGTTTCAAGTCTACACAATTCTTGCAAATCAGGCAAAAGTTCATACTAGAAATAAGTATAATGGGTTTAGATTTTGTTACATGTTTTTCTTAAACATATATTTAGATAAAAGAATGATGAATTACTATGGTTGGATGAAAGGAAATTATGTGTGGCATAGACTTATGAAATTGGTAACTTCTAAAGGTATAGGGACCAGGGTCAAAGGAAAACACTGTGGGCATACAAAAAGACTTTTGGAGACCTTTAGCAAATGTCTCAACCACTTCATGAATTGATGTTCTCTTCATGTATAAATAAAGAAAGTAACTCCCGAACTTCTATAATGATAAAGATTATAGGAAGGATCATCAGTAGAAAAGAGATATGTATTTTTTTTTAATTCTGGGGTACAGAGAGCAAAGGGAATCTTGTTGATTATTTAAGAGGAAGAATGAAATCATAAGCTAAGAAAAGAGAAAGTTTTTAGAAAATAATAGAAGTGAATATGTTTATAAACCTGAAAGAACTCTACATTTGGTATTATCAGAAAATGAGAAAATCAAATAAAAGATCAGGAGGTGAATTGGCAGTCTGTCTAAAGAGCAGCAGGCATCCTTTACCTTCCTCTCTTCTCACTCCATATATTTCACCATTTGGCTTACAAGTAACTGAGTAGTTGCTATCAGTTAAAAAGAACAGTGTTCTCTAAAGAAATTAAACTACTGAGAAAGAAATCATAGCAGGTATTCGTGTCCTGGAGTGGAGCCTCTCCAATCGGATTTGGGTCTACACTACACTGAAGGCTAGCTCTGCACTGCACAACCTAGAGAGAAGTTTGCAACATCATCACACAGTATTTACTATCCTCTTTGACAGCCCAGATCCTTAGGAGGGAAGAACTCATAATGACATTATATACCCCCAAAGGAAGCCCATTATCAAAAATTATCAACTCAAGTACTTGTGAAACATGAGGAGAAAATTAAAGATCACTAGATATCTGAAAAATTTACAAACATGAGCAAATTAAAATAATATAACAATTCCCTCTATACCCATAGACAATTCAAGAAACATAAATAATTTTTAAGAGTCAAACATCTTTAAGGATATTCAGACCAGAAAACTTGGCCCTCAAAACACATACAGGATGTTCCTTAAAGCAACAATTTGTGACTAAGAAAGACCAAAAAGATAAATAGATTCAATGGGGAAATACTTGTATAACAATTAAAGAAAATATCCCAGACTTGAGAGCATCACAAGCCTGAAGTTATTGAGGGTTCGTATATTGACAAATGAAATGAATAAAAGACACATCAGTATTTGGGAATGTAGAGGATCTGATAGGATATCAAAGAAAAAAAGTCTCATTACAAAAAATTGAAATTAAAGTGACATTTTTCTTCTCAACAGAATACTAAATGGTTGAGGCCATTGAGGCAATGCTTCAAATCTCCGAAGAAAAATGATTTTTGAAACAATAATAGTCTATTCAGAAAAGATACCAATTGAGAAAAGAAAAATAAAAACTGTCCCCAGCAAATAAAGAACCCAGTTTAATTTTCAGATAAGATAATGCACCAAAACAAGAAATTAAAATATGTGGTTACCAGAAATAAGTAATTAAGGAATAAACCAAATGCAAGAACAAAATTCCAAGATGACAACTTTGTACAGAGTCCAGAGAGCAGTCAATCCAAATTAGAACAGACATTTCATGGGATCATATTGTCTTCATAAAAATAACATGTATGTCAAATAATTGATAACATCAAAAGATAAAAAATGTAACATGGACTGATATAAAATAAATGGAGTAAAAGATGAAGAATGGAATAAATGATGATAGAGAAAGGAAAGGTAGGGATTTGACAATATCTTATAAATAATGATCCAAATATGAAAGTAAAATATGGCATGATTTCAATGATGAGGGAATTTTAAAAATCTATTTCACCTAGGTTTTAAGAGTATTTTTTTCAAAGACTGATAGTGATTCAACTACATTTGGTCTACAGAGTCTAATGCTCACATAGTCACAATAATAGAAAGGAACTTGTTTCGCTTTCTCCTTTTAGAATCTGTTAAAATAAAAGTTGAAGATTTATGATTGCACAAAAATGTATAATATTATAACCTGTGACCACACAAAAACAAAGTTACACCTGCAAAAATTTTGGATGCTATGATGGACAGGAGATGTAGAAAGAAATGTAAGGATTCTAATATTATCTTCACAGTGATGAGTTGAGACATACCTTTAAACTAAGTGGGATAAGAAATAGTTTCATAAAGTACAGACTCACTTGTTGGGCTTTCTGCTCTCCAATTTACACCTCCTTTTAATTTTTTTTTTTTTTTCTGTATTACTGAAGAGACTTAGGAGCCCTATTACCTAGAATTTCTTTCTCTGCATGATTTCAGGTTAAAGTTGAGCAACTCATGGAATAAGGGTAGTGTTTTAGTCAGCTTTTACATCGCTGTGACCAAAAGACATAACAAGAACAAAAAAGAGGAGAGACAATTGATTTGGGGCTCATAGTTTCAATGGTCGGCCAACTTCATAGCTCTGAGCCTAAGATTATACAGAGCATCATAGAGGAATGACGTGGTGGAGGAAAAACCTCTCAGGACATAGCAACAGGAAACAGAGAGACTTCTGCTCACCAGGAACAAAATATAAGCCCAAAAGGCATGGCCTACTTCCTATAGCCACACTCTGCCTATCTATAATTACCAACCAGATAATCCATATTAGAGGATTAATCCAACAGTTAGGTTACAATTCTCATAATCTAATCATTCTACTTCTGAACATTCTTGTATTGTCTCCACATGAGCTTTTAGTAGATGCCTCATATCCAAATCATAAAAGAAGCCATTGTCCTTTAGAGGCATCTGTGGCCTGATGCACTAGCCAATATAAGACAGAGAGAGGCTTCTTTAGGAAACATGAAGACTACTCATTTAGCTGTTAGATACAAACATAGTACAAACGATCTCCTTGGAGACTGGAGAATAGCAAGAAGCTTACTGGCAAGATCTTGAAAACAATCTAATATGCTCATTAAGGCTGAGACATAATTTTTATTTTTTTCTCTGACTTTTATAATTGACTTTCTCAAGCTTACCTTCAAATCTGTCAATGCTAGTGTGAGTGCCAATGATATATTAAAACTTTAATCCTGACATACATGGTATAATGTATGCTTTCCTCACCAGATTCTATATGACAGAAGCTATGAACAATTTGGAAAGGACAGCAAGTAGGCATGAGTATGATACTTCATAGCATGAAGGAAATTACCTTCAACAGCATTTAGAATTGATAAAATAGAAAGGATCCATGGGTAGGCTGAGAATAGGAAAAGTTCAACTGGGGTTATGGGGTAAAGAAACTTTTATAATAAATCCATATGCAATTATTTTTAAGTTTATTTTTATACTGATGCATAAAAATATAGCAAGTATATATATTAATGGTGTAGCATGTATTTTTTTAAATTTCATGTTTATTTTGATAGCATGTATACGTTATATAATTTAAAAATCAGACTTAACATATCTAGCTCCTCAAACATTTTATCATTTCTTTATGGTTAAAATAGTTAATATTCTTTCTTATAGGTTTTGAATTATACAGTACATTATTAATAACTTTAGTTTTCCTACTGTGCAATAGCACATAAAACTTTCTTGCTCCCATCTAACAATAACTTAGTACCTATATATCAAGCTTCTCCCATTCCTCTCTACCCTATATCTCCCCAGCCCTTAGTAACCACCATTCAATTCTCAAATTCTATGAGGTCATCTTTTCATGTTTCGCATATGAGTGGGATCATGAGGAGCTTGACTTTCTATGCCTGGCTTATTTCACTTAATGTAATGACCTCTGGTTTCATACACATTGTCACAAATGATTGAACTTCATGTTTTATTGCTGAGTAGTGTTTTATTATACATATGTATTATATTGTATTTTTACTTAATCTTTTCATACCTTCACTTTTCCCTTATTAATTCAGTTTTTCTATAGAGCAGTACTGCTTTCCGATTGTTGCCATAATAATTTGCCATTAACATGGTGGCTTAAAGCAACACACACTTATTATCTCACAGTTCTGAATGTGAGAGACCTGATATGAATCTCACTGAGCTACGTAAGATTTCAACAAGGCTGCATTACTTCTGAAGGCTTTAGAAGATAATCAATTTCTTGCCTTTTCCAGATTGTAGAGGTCACTCATATCTTCATGCCAGCAGAGTAGCAGCTTCAGAACGTTGACTCTGACCTCAACTGTGCTTCCCTTTTCCATTAAAGACAAACAAATAAACTAAAAAAAAAAAAAAAAACTTAGATTGTATTGAATCTGACAGAATAATCCCTCATACTGTCTTTATTTTAAGATCAGATAATAGATGACCTTACATTTCTTTGCAACTTGAACTCCTCTTTGAAATGTAACATTCACAGGTTCTCTGGTTTAGGACGTGGACATCATCTGGAAGAATTAGACCTACCACGTTAATCTTCTTCATAGTTTTCTCTATCCAGAGAGTATGTGATTGGGGTAATTTCCTTAAATCTCTGTCTTACTTTTTTCATCTTTAAAATTAAGTTTAAATATTACCTTCTATTTATATTGGTTGTAATTTTAATTAATTAATTTTAATTAATTAGATTCAAGGAACACCCTGGTTGTCTATAGTATTTACATTTGAACCTCTAAGTAACAAGAATAAAAACCATGTCTTATTCAATTTCATACTTTCAGTGCTTGATGCATATTAATCTTCAGTCTTTTTTAAACATCTAAACATATGTGAACTGATCATTTTTCAGTGAAGCCTGGAGTGATATTTTCCTGAATTTTCACAGATCAATTTCACAGGAAGGCAGAAGAGATTGCTTTTCTGCATAGCACACTTTAAGGTCATGGACATCCCTATTTTGAGGATATACATAAGATTATTTCTTATTAAGACATTTCTCCATTCTCAAAAATCGTCTTTCAGTTATAAAATATACATTTAGAAAGGAACAGAAAAAGCATACATAGATTAAGGTAAAAGCAGAATTTGAAAAGAAAGATGGTACATGATTGATCAAATTTGGCCCATATCCATTGAGGAAAGACAGTTTTAGACTGCACAGATTTCACTTAACTTGGGCCAAATACATCATTGCCAGGAACTTAGAGCACAGACCACTGATTTCATTACTTCTCATACAGGTGAATGTGATCCATATCTGCTATAATACAAATCTGCACTGAACAAAGAAAAACATCTTTATTCATTCATTCCACTTTCTTGTTTAATGCCCAATATGTATGAGAAAATGTACTAGACATTAGGTTTATAAGCATAAATATATTAAGCACAGTCTTGGAGATTGCAATCCTATGTGTGAGAATATAAAATGTATAGCTCTGTTTGATGAAATCATCTTTTGCTTAGTGTCAACCATTTTCTCAGTTTTATCTTTCAGACTTAAGATGCTTAGAAAAAAATGACTAAAACTCATATTGTATATAAATAGGTAGATATTTTGTGTTTTTTGTTTTAGTGTAAAATGCCATTGTAAATAAGCACAATTTTATTAAATGTATGCTTTATAAAAAAGTGATACTTTGGTCTTGACAAATCTCTCTGGTTATTACAAATGAACTAATAGAATGAAGCTTATAAAGCTATATCTTTCATAACCCCATTCTCTAATAAAGATCCACATTTTCCTTGTTTCACATTTTTTTCCACTTTTCATATTCTTGCATTCAGTCTATGCTTCTAATACAGTCACTGCTTTCATTACTGAATTGGTAGCTAGAGCACAGGTTACTTATAATATTTCATCTAAGTATTATATCTACAGGTGATTTCCATTAAGATATTTATATTGCTAAAAAGTATACATTCTCATAATATGAGCAGGTGCTCCTTAACTAATGAAATGAGAAGTTAGTTGTCTTTTATACTACATTTTTGAACTGGTCAAGTTAGGAAAAGAAATATGAACATGTTCATTTAATAATATATTTTGAACATGTGTGTGATAAATTCTGCTTGGTCTGAGGGATGAAAAGATAGTTAATATTTCATTCCTTCTCTCGCGGAGATCATGGTCTACTGTGGAAGGATAATGTAGGGCACACACTAAATGTACAATGCAAACATTTTCTCTTTTTACTTTTTGTTGGTCAACTCAGCACCAATTCTTTTTTATTCCCATTCCCAATTCATCTTGCATGCTGTCACACTGGCTTTATTTTCTCTAAAACCTCAAGTCTCTCCTGTCTACATACTTGCATTAAAATCTTAAACAATAATATAAATTAATATCACTTAAAAGTAGTTCTCAAAATAATTTTGTCAATAGCCCCCTTGCATCACTTTTCATTTGAAAAACTAAACTGTTATAAAGTTCTGAGCTATTTTTTCCTTAGAAGAATGAGAATATATGGATATTTAACTCAGTAATTTATTACTGCCCTTGGATCATTTGTTAGTAGTTTATTAAATAACAGAATTTCACAGGCTACCCAGTAACATAACTCTGTACAAAATAAATTATAGGAAGAGATTCTGTTTACAAACTTTAGCAGTAGTGATATGGATGCTTTATTTTGAAACCCACTACTCCAAAGATAAAAAAAATCAGTAGGTGGTAAAATATATGCATCTTTGTAACAAAATACACTACAGAATAAACCAAATATCTTTAACATTTAAAACTAAACAAAATGGCAACCAATATTTCATTATGAAATAGAAGTGATAGCTAATTATTTAGAATGTGAAATACATCTTAAAACACTTCCTTTACTACTACTACTACTACTACTACTACTACTACTACTATTATTTCTAAATAGTTATACATGACAGTAGAATGCATTTTGATACATCATGCATAAATGGGGTATAACTTCTCATTCTTCTGATTTTACATGATGTATAATTACACCATGAGTGCTATCAATTATGCACATAGAGTCATAATGTCTGATTCGTTCTATTATCCTTCCTATCTCTGTACCCCCTCCCCTCCCTTCACTCCTCTCTGTGCTTTTTAATATCTCATTTATTCCTTGTGAAACCACTATCAGTAAGGCATGTTTTTTATTTTTGATTAACTACTAAAGAAACTGAGGCACAAAAATATTTAGTAGATGGTGATACAGTTACATAATACAGTATCAGAATCAGGACTTAAGACAGACATTTGAAATCACAGATAATACAGGAAAAATTGAAAATCAAGAATTCTCAAGAAAATATTAAAAATACACTGGAAAATAAACATCTGTGTTATAACTCCTATAGTATCAGAAAATAGAACCCAAAATAGATTAAGTAGCAGAAGAATTTATTGGTTAACATATGTTACAGTCCCAAGAGTAAAAGGAAAATAAAGAAAGAAAAAACATCACAAATAACTGAGTTGATTTAAGGACACACATAGATAATGCTTTCTTTATTTGCCGCTATGTTTTCCTCTACCTCTACTTCTGCATCTAGTTCTCATTTGGTATCAAGAGCACATTTAGTAGCTATACATTCAAAATTACCAAGTTAAATTTCTAAGAAGAAAGGAAGTGGGAAGGGGGAGTCTGACTCCAGAATTCTTAGCTTTATATCTCTGCTGCATCATTACAAAACCATCCCTACACCAAGCAATGTGACCAGCATAATGTGAGGTTCTGCTTGACCAATTCTGATTGTTCGGTTTGCATTTCCAGCTCTGGTCCTATGATTTAAATCTAAACAACTAAATCATCACAAACTGATCTTGGGAGATATTTCATTTCCTAGAGGGAAAAAAATGTCATGCTAATACTTGAAGGGTGAAAAGTTACTAGTCAGCAAGAAGGAGATCTCCAATACACAAGTGTGCAGCTCTTCTTCAATCTGTAGGTATTGCAGTTTTCTTTTTACATATATGTCTGTGTCCTAGAAACTGTACAGTGATGATAATTTAATAGTAGCTTGATATCTTTTAAAATATTGAGTTTTACTTTCAGAAACTCGACTGCATTCTATATCTGTTGTATGGCTACAATGCCAAGAATAACTTAATAAAAGCTATTACTTGTAAAAAGTGTTTCTTACACTTAAAAATAAAAGGTGTTTGACTATAAGAAATAAATAAGAGTCTTATTTTTTAAGGTATTTTCTGTGAGGTAGATGACCTAACTCCACAATTTGGGAACATTCAGTCAATAATATTAAAATACTTACCATGGCATACAGAACATGTCAAAAATTAATCCAGCATACCTTCATGGTTTATATCCATGGTTTATAATGTATAGATTATTATTTTGTACCTGGTATGTTTCCTTCCCCAAATTTGCATTTATCAGTGAGAGAGACGGTGGTCTATCAATCACTCTCTCTCTAAAACTTAGCACAGAATTGTTTCTAGAACATAGTAGGATCTCCTAAGTACCAGATTTCAATATATCTAAAGTGTTTAGTATCACATGTGTGGTATACTGTTATATACCACTAATAAAGAAAAATAACTTTAACAGTTAGAATTATATTTGTTCATATAGGTTTTTATCAGGTATTCCTGAAACTTAACATTGATTCTGACTTTCAGAATCTCTTTCAACTCAGATAGATGGCTATCTATTTTTCCACACAATATTTACTTTCATGCCATTAGCAATGTCAGTGATACAGCATTTATTTAAAGGGTTCTCAGAAATTCTTACTGCACGTTCTTGACTTCATGAATCGCAAGGACTCATATGCCTTCTTCAAACAGTACTAAAATGTTTACAGATGGCAATGTCAATAGCTTACAGTAGCTTCATTCTGTCTCTAAAAGGAATAACCAAGTCAGGGCATGGATTAGGCTGAAGTATGTTTGAAATGAAAAATGACTAAAATAAAAGTTGTATCTTACATTTTACGCATATAACAATGAAATATGTTAAACATAGAGAAGCTAAATAGCCAGTTACTAGATGATATAATTAATGTTTTATAATACTTGCCTTATCACAATCAATCTCTCTATTCATCCTTCAACCTACATTATTTTAATGCAATCTATATTATTTTATTATAAAGTTAGTTGAGAACAACTGAACAGATTCCTATAAAACTTCAGCATATGTCTAATTACCTAGAATTTAAGTTTTGTTTCTTTTGAGATAATATTTACAAGCAATTGATTGCACAGATATTTAGTATGCCATTAAATGAGCTTCCACAAAAGCAAGCACCTGTGCAAACCAATCTCAAGTCAAGGTGCAGAATGTTACCATCACCCCAGAAACTTCTCTTGTGTTCCTGCACAGTTAATCACTACACCAGTTCCCCAGATAAAACTGCCCATTTATTTTTATTTTTTATTCTTTTTGCCAATTTTACAACATTTCATAAATACAGTCACGCTGCATTTATCATTTGGTACAATCAATCCCTCTTATTTTCCATGTCTTTGAGATTCCATTCATGTTTTTACATATATTAAGCTAATTTTTTTATTTCTGAGTTTTATTTCATTTTATGAACATATTACATTTTACTGATGGAGACCTGAATGTCCCCAGAAATTTTGGCTATTATAAATATAACCTGTATGAATATTATTGTTGATATCTTTTGGGGGCCATGCCTTTAATTTCATTAGGAAAACTACTTAAGACTGGAATTTCTAGACCATGGTTAAATATGTGTTTGGTTTCATAATAAATGCTCAGAGATTTCAAAATGATTGCAATATTTTAAACTCATACCAACAATATTTAAATGTTCTAATTTTTCTACATTCTTGCCAACATTTAATGTTGTCAAGTCTTTTTCATTTTAGTCAATTTGGTCATAGATGTGGGTTTCTTATTGTGGTTTTAGTGTGATTTTTCATGATGCTAATGGAATTGCACACTTTTTCATGTACTTATTGCTTATGCTTATATCTTTTGTTTGTGAAACATATATTAAAATCATTTATTAATTTATATTATTTTGTTTAATTTTTTTGAGCTGCAGGATTTTTTTATCTCTTGGATACCAGTCATTTGTCAGATATATTTTTTGCAAATATTTCAAAATTTCTTCACATTCATATCTGCCAATATATTCATTCCCCTAATGACACATTTTTCCATATTTTTATTAGTTCATTACATTTGTACAAAATGGTAGGATCTGTTCTTATATATTCTTATATGTACATAATATAACAATATAATTTGGCCAATATCATTCCCCAGTATCTTACCTTTCCCTCCTCTCCTCTTTTTTCTCTGCGCTACTGATATCTTTTCAATTTTTATAAGAGATATTCCCCCATCCCAGCCCTCAGTTTATACCCAAAGTATAAAATCAACACACTATAGTGACACAGTCACAACAATATTTATAGCAGCTCAATTCACAATATAGAACCAACCAAGATGCCCTTCAATAGATGAATGGATAAAGAAAATGTGTTTTATATATACACAATGGAAAATAACTCAGCCTAGCCTTAAATAAAAATAAATTTATGGCTTTTGCAGGTAAATGTATGGAGCTGGAGAATATCATGCTAAGTGAAATAAGCCAACACCCCCGCCCTGCAAACAAAGGCAGAATGTTCTCTCTGATAAGCGGATGTTGATCCATAATTAGGGGTGGGGGGTAGGGAAGAATGGAGGAACTTTGGATTGGGCAGAGGGCAATGAGGGGACTGGAGGGTTTGTGTGGATGGGAAGAATGGTGGAATGAGACGGTCATCATTACTCTATATACACATATGATTACACTAACAGTGTGACTCTGCACCATGTGCAGCCAGAGGAATCAACTATTGCGCTCTATTTGTGTGTAATATGTCAAAATGCCTTCTATGTCATTTATAACTAATAAAAACAAATTTTAAAAAATAAAAAAAGAAAGAAATATTTAAACAAAAAAGAAAGAAACTTCCAATAAAAGTAAGAGTGACACTGTCTTGATTTGAACATGATCAGGAAACTTAACCTAATGGGTATCTATAGAACATTCCACCCAGTGATTGCAGATGATATTTCTTTTCCATCTCAAATGAGATCATTATAAAAATTGGTGACAGACGTTGGACATGGTGGTGCTTAACTATAGTCCCAGATGATCAGGATGCTAAAGTAAGAGGATCACTTGACTTAGAAGTCAGGGGAAAACCTGAGCAACTAGTAAGACCCCTATCTCACTGATAAGTTAATAAATTGGCAGTACTCTGAGCATGAAGCAAACCTCAACCAATTTCAGAAGGACTCAAATCAGAGCAGTATGACCTCTAATCATCATTTAAATGAGCTAAGCACCAGTTAAAAAAAATACCCATGTGGTTGTATGTTTTCTCTCATATGGATACTAGAGATAAAACAGGAAAAGAAACATGGGGGGGGGAACCTAATGATGCTTTTTAATGAAAAAAAGTTCTGTTTGATAAAATCTAATTCGTTTTTTTGATATTAGATTAATTATTTTTAATCTAAACAAGACTTAACTTACTGACAAGTTGCAAAAATATTTCCCCTAAGTTTTCTTTTAAAAATTCTATGTTGCTTAGCTTTTACATTTAAGTACATAAGATCTTAGTCACATTCATATTAATTTTGTGTTTAATAAGAAATTGGATGCAGTGGACTTTTCTTTTTCACAATAGATATCCAGTTGTTTCACCAATATTCACTGAAAAAAATATTACTGTCCTCATCTTTCTCTCTTCCAATTCGTCATATGGTAAGTATTTTCAGATTGTTGTTTTGGGCATTACAGATTATATGTTGTAAAAGTTCTAACTTTTCTATTTCTCCAAAAACTTTCTCTTTTTATTGCAATTGAACATGTGATTTAACTTGGCTGAACTCAAATTTCAAATTCTTGTTTTTCCTTCAGTAGAAGAGAGTTTAAATGTCTTATCAGTTAATTCAACCTTTTCTGAGCTGTTTGGAATCTTCCCTATGCATGTATTTCCAGGGAACAACCAGCAATGTGTGAAGAATTTATACATAGACCTTAGGTTTTTACTTTCTCACTTTCTTCTTTCCAGGATATCACTGCTAGCTTTCCAGTAAGTTTTCCCTGTACTCTATCCTGTTCTTCAAGACAAGATGAATAAGTTTTCCACTGAAACTTTAACTGACCCTACAGTATATGTGGGCCTGCCCTCCATTAAAGACTGTAAATATGGGAAAGTTAACCCACTGCCACTTTCATCTTGGAGAACCATCTCCCCGCCAGTCTTTGCCTACTTTTGTCCACTCTCTAGTTTTCAAATAGTTGTTTTATAGAATTGATTGAGAGCTTATAATTTTGATCTGGGGTATGATCTAAAAGGAGACACACAATAGCTGAAATGGAAATTTCATGTGTTCAATAGATAGCTTTTATGTTACTTTAAAAATACCTCTATTATCCAAGGGACAAACGTTTTTTAAGGCCAGTATCTTTTAACAAGATACCAAACTCTGGCTAAATATTTAATTCTTCTCATAATTCTAAGTGCAAAATGAAATATCTAATCTTTTAATATATAATTCTGTGACCTATAAATTAAATAGGGAAATATGAAAATAAGTGAACCATTATTATATTGTTATCAATTAAAAAACACAGATGCTAAAAAGTCTGCCATTACTGGTTTTATATACCTAATATATACCTGAATAACATTGATTCTATCACTACTTTCATATAAAGTTCACCAAAAAATTACCCAAATATTGTGAAATAAGTGTCTGAATATTTTTCACATATAAAGTCTTTTTTTAAGAGAAAGAGAGAGAGAGAGAGAGAGAGAGAGAGAGAGAGAGAGAGAGAAAATTTTTAATATTTATTTTTTAGTTTTCGGCGGACACAACATCTTTGTTTGTATGTGGTGCTGAGGATCGAACCCCGGCCGCACACATGCCAGGCAAGCGCGCTACTGCTTGAGCCACATCCCCAGCCTCAGAAAGTCTTTTTTTTTTTAGGATTAGTTTTTTTCAGTAATTCCATCAGGCAGCCAGTAATTATTGAGTGTCTACATGTGCAGGCACTATGAAAACAACAGTTATTACAAAAGAAGAAAGATACAAACTGATTGAAACAGATAGCACAACCATAAGAAAGAGAAACAAAATGGTATTAAAAAAAAAAAGATTAAGCTTGGCATTTGGAAAGAATTAGAACATGGGAAGTTATGAGATTAAAAAGTTTAAAAGGTAAAAATAATGTAATCCAAATAAATGAAATCCAAATCAAAACCAGCTTTACCAAAGTGAAATGAAATACAATTTATAAGGAGGAAAGTACATAAGGGACTATGTTTATGACAAACTAAAGGCCCATGACAGGACATGAAAATATGAAGCTTAGGTGACAAAGGGACAGTAGTTAAATTCTTTTTAAGAAAATAGGATTAAATTGGATAGAATATAAGTTGGGAAGATATGTATCAAATAAAATGAATAAAACATAAGTAACCTATATATCAAGTTGAAATAACATGGTGCTCAAAATATACCACCTCAAAAAATTACAAATTGGAATTTGACTGTGGAAAGACTAGCTCTCATTCCAGAAATGACATTGTTTGCTTTCTACAGTTCACCTTTTTTATAACATATTTATTTCATTGATTTTATGTATGTATATAGCTTAAATAAAAAAAAACAGATACTTTTTTTTTTTTAGATTTTCTATGAGAACTTATGGTCCAGATATATTTGGAATGAAGTTATATAGTATACTATAATTTTTCAACTGTAACCTTAAAAAAGTCCTCATTCTAATCCTAAGGGAATTAAATAGAATTTTGTATCATGAACTTGTAAAGATGAATAAACCCACACAAATAATAAAAACAATAAAAGAAAATGTGTTCCATTTTGAAAGACCTTTAGTGAAATTTAGTTCTCACATACACAAAAATAAGTCTCAGTATTTATATGTGATCCTAAAATTTCCAAGTTGTACTGTCTACATTTGATTTATAGACTTGTTTTATATTTCATTACCTACAAAAGATAAAGTATGTAATAAATGACTTAACTACATTCCCCAGAAACCTCCTTAGATAAGAAAAATGTTGCAAAGAAAGATAGTAGGATAAAATCTATTTTTGTAACACAGCTCCTCATCTATTCATATACATTTTCCACTGATTAATAAAGAGAAAAAACAGTCTAAATTGTTATTTTTCAATTATCATGATATACATGTTGTTTGGTAGTTTAACATCTCTACCCTTGGAATATATCTTAACAACTGATGGCATCTTAAAATCACTCTGGCAGGGGGCAGTTGTGACAATAATATGCTATGTGCCTGCTTATGCATTGACATAGTGTGACATGATGATCATAATTGTTTAAGGTTTAAGAATATATTATTTAAGAATCACTTGAAGAAATAATATGACTCTCAGCAGTTGTCTAAAAATGTTCAATTGATACCTTCTGGAAATATACAACAATGTGCTAGCATTATTATTAGTGGCTCAAAGAATGAAAATCCATGGGATAATAGTGAAGCACTTTACAGAAAGAGAGAATCACCAACAGTAAAAATGACACAGAAAATGAAATTATAAGAAAAAATGTGGACATCTTTGACACTAATGCCAAGTTGCTCACATGATTTACTCTTAGCCAATTTAATTTACTTACATTGTTCCTTATATGAATGTGATATACAAAATGTGTGTAATAAAAACTTTCAAAAACAAAATAAGACATATTTAGTCGAAATATTTTCTGTCTTTTTTAGAGTAATTAAAATAAGTTATATTATGAAAATTAGAAAAGGTTTCTACATTTAACTTGGTCACTAGACTAACAGAAATTATTTCATATATAGTGCATATGTAGTATCCTACGGCTACTGAAGAGAGTAAGCCTGGGCCAAGTCTGTGGGTTCAAATTCTGTCTTTGAGTGCTTCATTTAGGTACTTAACTTCCTATGTCTCTGTTCTATTATCTGTAATGTGAAGATATATCATTAATATACTATAATTTTATTCAAAAGTCAGTATTTGCAAAGTGCTTACCATAGCTTCTCCTGCAT
Source organism: Callospermophilus lateralis (assembly GCF_048772815.1). Classification (NCBI taxonomy): domain Eukaryota; kingdom Metazoa; phylum Chordata; class Mammalia; order Rodentia; family Sciuridae; genus Callospermophilus; species Callospermophilus lateralis. The sequence continues at coordinate 133,993,625 of NC_135308.1, forward strand.
CATTACTATATAGTATTTTGTATTTATTACACAAAAAGGAGAAAAACAATTTTTAAACTATGAATACTACAAATCATTAGACGTTTACTTACCAATATTTCTGGACTATCAGCATGTGATCTTTGAAACCCAGAAATATCAGAATCAATAGAGAATTTTAAGAAAGAAGGGTATCAACACAGAAGCCACATAAGGTCTCAGAATTCAGGATTCAGGACAGGAATGAGGGAGAGAGTGGAGGTAGAGTGGGTGGGTTACATTCTTAGCCCCAAAATCTAAAGTCATTTTGCCACAATCTAGATCACAAACAATTCAGCAAAAAAGACTGCCTAAGGTTTAAACATTTCAATTCTCTTTTCCTATATCTCTCCTGAAAACCAAGAGGTGATGATTTTTCAGTTATTCCTTTCTTTAGAGAGAAAAGATGAAAAAAATTAGTAGCTCATGTTCTTTTCCTTTATCTCATTAAAGTCTCTTTAACTTATACTATAAAATTTCAGAACTCTGTGACATTTTTCTAATAATAGTAAGCCCATTTTCATGCATTGATAGGCATTTCTATATACAAATTCTTTATATTTAGGTATAATTCATTATTTTTCCAACTTGTAACAAGCAATATTTTCCATGGCTTACTGTGACTAAGACAGCATTAGACCCCTTTCCAGATGTATAGGGTTTCTGAAATGTTAGTTCCATTTAGTTCTTTGTTAATTTGAAGACTGTTGTTCAATTCCGCTTGTGTGTTTTTTATGGATCCTTCATTTATGCAAGCAACAAAATTATTTGTGAGCATATTATGTACTTGGCAAAATAATGAAAACCAAAATACACTTCCTGTCTTCTGAATCACTGGGAAGAAAACCAAATATTCTGAAAAAGAATGGAAGGCAACTCTCAAGCTAACAAAATTCTATAGAAAACTTGTTTTTTTTCCCCCATTCAAAACTATCAAAGTGAAACAAAAAGTTCCTGCTGGATTGCTATAGAAAGTACAGGTAGGATAGGTGGTACAAGTTTTGGAAGCCAAAATGGATGTTCCAGTATGTATAAGAACAGTCCTGCCCAAGCCACAAGGATTAACATGAGATTTGTGGACATGGTGACCAAAAAATAAATAAATAAATAAACTTAAATAGATGTAGAATGAAAATACAGTATGAGGCAACGAGGCAATTCAAATCAAGCAAAAACACAATGCAATGTTCAAAGCAAAGAAACCAAGAAAGCATATAGCAGTGTCGATAACAAAAGGAGCAGCAATGGAGAGTGTTTTGTGGTGTGCTTTAGCCTGCCTTGCATATGGCCATTTATGCTAACTGTGAGAATAACTGCAGATAACCTAAAATCTTTACATTCACTGAAATAATGTATTTAATCATCCATTTACTAAATATTGGCTGAGTTCCAAATTCTACTTCAGGCAGTATTCTAGACGTTAGGCATACAGAAGAGAAGAAAAATGATCAAAGTGCTGCCCACTTTCCGTTAGAGAAGACAGATTAAAATACATGAACAAATCTTTAGTAGTGTGGATGGTAATATGTCCTCTGGGGGAAAGATGTGAGACAAGAGGGCTAGAAAATGTTCAGAGTAGGCAGTCAAGTACAATCCAGTGGCAATGTGGCATTTAAACGGGGTCCCCAAAAATCAAGGAGCAGGCAACAAGAATTCTTCAAGAGACTTCCAGGCAGAGGAGAAGAAACAATCTAGAGCCTGATTCCAGAGCTTTCTTCTTGAATCCAGAGATTACACAGGTGGACAACTGTAGATAATGAGCCTAAAAATAGTTTATGGATGCTTCATTAAGTTACTTAACTTCCTTATGTCTCTGTTCTACTATCTATAAGGTAAGGATATAATATAATATGCTATAAGTTCACATTTATTTATTACACTCAGGAAAGGAAACAAAAAAAATTAAATCTATGAATACTACAAATCATTACGTGTTCACTTATCAATACTTTCTGGACTATTAGCATGTGATTTTTCTAAGGATATAACAAGTGCTGGTCACTCTTTTTAGTGATTTACAGAAAGACAGTCAAATAACTCACTTCTTTCTCGAAACAAACCTGTGAGGTATCTACTATTTTTAACCTCCCTAGAGTACAGATGAGAAACAGGAAAAAAAGAAATTCAGCAACTCGTCCAATGTTACAAAGTTATTATGCAGCATGACTAGGATGCGAACCCAGAGTACATCTCAATGTGTCATCGGATCTTTCCCAGAGCTACTCTGTGTCCTTTGCTTTCTTCTTCCAATTTTATGGTTTAGTATCATATTGGATATGTTTGGAGAACCCAGGATATTCTCTTTATTTCAAAATCAGCTGATTGGCTCCTTTATTTCTATCTGAAATCTGTTTCTCCTTTGCCATGAAACAACATCTTCACAAGTTCTGCTGCTCAGGACATCTCTGGGGGAGAGTCAAGCAGCCTGCTTATTACAAGCTCCAAATCTGCATTCTCAACCACTAAAGTATTCTATCCTTATAAACACAGCCAGAGCACAGGTGGTTTCTGTTTGGATCAGGCAAACTATGTTTCATATCCTCTACATATTCTAGGGCAGCAAGGTGATTAAAGCCAGACAAATTTGAGTTTCTGAAATATGTTTTGAGTCTAGTCATAAACTCAACAGGTACTAAGTTGAAATGTCAGGGCAAGGGCACTACTCATTCAATCAGCCTGGGATTTGAATCATATACATTGAAACACAATTTCATTATTTCTATGTTGTAAAAAACGTGCAAATATCTTCATATAAAAGAGTCTTGCCATATTCTTACTTTCTTCTTACTTCACTTTCATTGGACTGGGTCTAACTTGTTTCCAAAACTTTCTTCTCAATCTTTTCCTCTGCCTTCATTCATTTCTCTTCTATGAGGGAAGCTTCAAATGTTATTTCTGCCTTTAATTTATGTTCATCAAGAAATTTCACAGGAAAAAAAATTAAAAGTATGTATGTACCAAGAAAATGTAGACAGACAAACTGGAAGTACTTTCCTTCCATCTTTATTTTTCTCATAAACACATCCTGCAGTCGGTCTTATCCTCATCTTTTTCCCAGTGCAGCCAGTAAATTCTGCTCATCCTTCAAGTCCTGACTCTCCTTCTTTTGTGTTTTTAATTACAATTTGTTTCTTCTTCATGAAGATCTATGTTGCATTTTTGTCATAATTTATTGTTGGTTGTGTCCGTTTTTATGTATTCTACACCAGATTTTACATGTAGCAAGACAGGAATTTTCAAAAGATTTGAATAGAGAAATACAACATTTAATATTTTTTGAATTAGTATAGTAGTTTTCAAACATTGCAAATATATAAAAATTACTTTTTGTAACTTTCTAACACTTCATTACTTTGCTGAAATTAAATCCATACAAAAAATAACTACCTATCTACACACAATTAAGCAAAATCTACCTAATGTGTAAAACTTGGCACTCAAGAAATAAAAACGAAACAATTGATAATGAATCAATGCTTTTCTTCCTTTTCAATGCTTGAGGACTTCCCTGAATGTCATGGAGATCTTGTGACTCTATGAAGGTTTGTCCCATACATATAGACTCCCAGCAGACTCTAGGCCTCAGACACAGATCTATATTCCGTAAAGTGTCTACTTATATATTCTCATTAAGAGTTAAAATAATTTATTTTATTTTCCATACCATGAAATACCCTTGTTTAATCCTCAAATATGACAGTGTGTACTTTCCCCTGACTTACACAGTGGTTGCATTGCTATATAACTCAGTGTACAATAAAATTATACAAAAATCATTTGTGCTTACATGTAAAATAGAGGATGGTAGTTCTAGTCTATTATGAAGTGGTTTTGATCAGCAAAAACAAATATTTAAATGTTTAAACAATATGCAGGACACAATAAAACTATTGTTTTTATGGGATTCTCCCCCCCATTATAGAATTTCTATCAGTCTGTAATGTGGCCCCTGAATACTACAGTGCAAAATAGCAGTCATGACAAATTCCAACTACTGCCCAACAATGAAGAATTAATATGATTCCTGAAGGAAACCAATTTTAAGTTTAATTTTGCTTCAGGAGACGCATCTCACAAACACCATTATATCCCACATCATAATGCAGATATTTCTTAGTAACAGTGAGGTGTTTAATGAGTTAGCCTTTCCTGTTCTCTAGGAACTAATTGTTTAAACAGTTGTTTAATGAGCTACCAAAGTCAATTTTAGAAGTAAAAGAGAATATTCCTGTGAAGGAAGCAAGAGTGTGACAGAACCCTAGCACATTTTTCTAAATTATATTCCAGAGAAGAAGGGAGCAAGCTGCAATTCCACTGTTAGAGAAGTAATGCATATGTAGGGATTTTTTTTTTGAAGGCCAACTTTACTATGAACTGTTTTCTGTCTGTGTGATCCAGGACATGGCATTTGATCTCTGTCCTTTAGGTTAGTCAGACAAAATGGAAGTACTCTCCTTCCAAACCACAGTTTCACCTACTGACCACAAAACTGAGAAGCCAGACATGCCAGGACATTGTGTCCTGATCCTTATAAGGCTCCACTCAAGTGCATATATTCCCATTATATATCAGAATGCATGTTATCTTAGAAATAATTTATGAACACTAGAAGCTGGATCGGGTGAAATTCCATATCTTCCTTTGGGTGGAAATGCTAGAATAAGTAAATTGAGACCTTGGTGATGAGATGTATTTAGTGAACCCACCTTCCATACGGAATATTAACTCTATGGAAGATAGAAACTTGTCTGTGTAATCTCACTTATATTGGCAAACACTACAAAATCCTAATATACTCTGGCAAAAAGTAGATTCCAAATAAGTAATTTTTAAAATTGTAATAAGAGCATTCAATATAACTATCCTTTTAACAATTTTTAAGTGTATAAAATATTATTAACTATGGCATGATGTGATATGGCAGTTCTCTAGAAGTTATTCATCTCATAAAATTGAAATTTTATATTGCTTCAATAATAGCAACTCCTCCTTTCTCTCCTCCCCCTAGAAACAGCATTCAAACCTCTGTTTTGTAAGTTTAGCTATTTAAAATGCTTCAGAAACACAGACTCATACAGTATTGATCCTTCTTTGACTTGTATATTTCAGCATAATATCCTACAGGTTCATCCATATTTTTGCAAATTTCAGGATTTTCTTCATTTTAAAGACTGATTTCATTGTGTATATATACCATATCTTCTTTATTCTTTCATCTGTCAATGGACATTTAAGCTGTTCCACATCTTGGCTATTGTGAATAATACTGTATTGAATATGGGAATGAAAATATTAATTAATTCTTAACCTCTGTTTTCATTATTTAATCTTCCTTTCCACTAATGACTGTGATTTTATAATATGTTCTCTTCCTAATTTTCTAGGATTTCAAATTCTAAACATTCACTTCATATTTATATAGCAAACATATACAGTTAGTCAAATCAACAAATGATGATCTATATCCATATGCAGATGTTACATCTTGGCCACAAAATATGTACATTAATAAGTATATATTTAATTGAATTTAAACTTATTACAATTACTGTGCCCATAGTCTTTTTTTCTTCTACTTGTTTTTTCATGCTTTTTATAAGTATGATTATTGAAGTTTTTGTACTTAAATGCCATGTAACAACATTGTGTAGATTATAGATTTTAGTAGCTATTTTTGAGTGAATTAGTAAATGAATGACTAAAGTGATGACTAATTGTTAGGCAAGATGCCAAGCAAGAGACCTAATATGATCTGTGTTTAGTTACTGCCTTCTCAACTCTGAAATAGTTGTTTTGATTTTAACCTTTATGGTAATTTTAGAAAACAATATTATTAGATTGCAAAGTTGAAATTTGGGCGACCTATTTGTGTCTACAGATAGATCAAGATGAGCAACAAATGTGTTTACATTGGATCTTCAAGTATGGTGTCCTATGCCACAAACTATGTAAGTCAATCAAGAGAACTTGGTACCCTAGATCACAAAGGACACACAGACACCAGATTCAAGTCTGTTTTGCAAACCTGAGTATCAATGCCTATGCACGCTATTTCAGTTATAGGCCATGGTGGATCAAAAGTAAACAACTATGAAAGAATGAGTTCTTGATAGACTACAAGTATATTTAAGTAGAAAAATAACCTCCTACTGTAATTACTTTTGCCAACTCTGTGCATTTATCTTGAGTTGAGCCAAATTCCACAGTGCCAATTCATCATTAGTAGAATTCTGGGTATACAACTTTTGGAGCCAGGAAAATGGGTTGGTGGGGAGGGAGAATCTCAGTACCAGGCTGATTTTTAGCAAGATAATAAACTCTAAACTCTAAACTTTGTTCAGTGAGAGGGTCATAACATGAATGTGGGGAATAAGTATCTAACTGATTTGGTTGCCCCTGCTCACTTGAATTAAAAAAAAAAAAAAAAAAAAAAACTAAATCAGCCATCAATTCCAATGTCTTTACTATCCAGAGAAAGGTGAAACAGAAAAATTATTAGATCAAAGCAACGAAAAAAAACTAATGTATCTTTATGATTCCAACTTAAAAAAATCAACAGATATTTATTACCCACTTACTCTGTTAGGTGGTGGTATAGTTGCTAAGTAGTTCCCTTTGAAAAACTGCCATTATCTTTAATGATTTAATTTTCTAATAACAAACTCAAAACCAAATAATATTATTTATGTGTATGCATTTATGGGCAAAGGGATAACACAGAGATATATAATGAGGTAATAGGATAGATTAATTTAATAAAGTGATATCAGGTCAGGAAGTTTGAAGGCAGAGTTTCTTTTACAGAAAGTATCAAAGAAGATCTCTGAAATGGCATTTGATTCTTTATGCATTTATTCATTTATGAAACATGTCCTATAGGATAGGAAGATTTCTACCAATTGGGCAATATTTATGAATAAGTAGACAAAGATCTCTACCACCATTACCTTCCAGTTATTTTGGAAAATGGGGGGAGGTCAGAACCAAAAGCAAAAGATCAGGAAACAGTAATAAACATGGGAGAGTGTGATGTATGCTCTTTGAAAAAGTATATTTAAGTAGAAAAATAGCATCCTATTGCAATTAAAAAAATGTAATGCAGATAAGGTGGATAAGAAGCACTGTCAGAAAGTAGTCATTTAAATAAGGTGGTCATATAATACCTGTTGAGGAGATAACATTTGAGTAAAGACTTAAAGGATGCAAGAGATTTAGCCAAAGGTATATTTGGCTTGGATAAGAGTAATATGACAACATCTAATGCAAAATCTCTGCGTTTGCTTGGGATTATATGAAAGAACAAAGAGGCAGATGTGTCCATGGCAGAGTTGAGCAGGTGAATAGTAAGAGATTATTTCAGAGGCAATGGCAATCTAGGCTGTGTGGGACCTTATGGAATATTGTCATATCTTTAGGTTTGATTCTGCATAATAGTTCTATGTCTGTGTGTCAAATTATTTTGCTTCACAAATCCATGCTGCATTGTTTGAGAGGACAGATTTGCTAGCACAAAGTTGCACCTGCTCCAACTGAAACTCTCCCCCTTTTCTCTCCTGGCTTCCAAAAATCTTCCACCCCAAATCACCATCCACACATCTCCCCAACACATACATATTCCTATGTGCACTCAGAAAAGAGAACCAATTTATCTAAGTCAGTGGTTTTATTGCCATGGGTGACACTCAGATTCCTATCAGACTCAGAATCACTGATGGATCTTACTTACACACCTCAAAGTCCACAGCAGTGAGCCTGATTCAGATTAGGGTTGTGACTTAGGTCTCTAATTTGGTTTAAAACCTCATTGTGGTGGGCAGTCAGGTATATGGCCCATTGTTTTAGGTCCTAGCTACTAGTGTGGAGTCCATGGACCAGCAAACTTTGAAATCTGGGAGCTTGTTAGAAATACAGAATTTTAAGCCTTATCAGAAAAATTGAGAATCAGAATCTATATTTTAACAAAGTTCACAGATTAATTGCATTCATATTCAAATTTGAGATGCTTTGGTCTCAATTACTGCCTCAATTCTCAATTACTTTACATGGATGTTCATGTAGATACACTCAAGTTCTTCAAACCTGTTTCTTAGATGGAAGTAAATGCTGACCAAGGAAATGATATAATCTCCTTCCCAACAGAAACTCTATGTGAGACTTCTCATGTAAATCTGTTCTACTTTCTTACCCATATTTTTACAACCTGGAAACAATTTGTAAAATAGTTTATGTGGACAGAAATCCATCATACTAATTCTATGTAATATGATATTATAATAATATAATTATTTGTTAATTCACTGTTGAAACTTTTTTAAAGTTTCTCTAGAGAACTCTTGAAACTGAAATTTTCTCTTCTCCTAGCTAGAAATACGAGTGTACTCTTCTGGATGTTTGAAATTAGAAAATGTTTAAATTTATACAGGAAGAATTACATTAATATATTTCTCAGGGTTTGGCAAATAATATAAGTTTTTGTATTTTTTGTTCTCTGGTCTGGTCCTTTTTGTTTTTATGAATAGACACAAGGAATAAAATATTTGAGATCAGAATCTCGTTCTCCACAAACTATGTGTGTGTGTGTGTATATATATACACACACACACACATATATATATATTTAAACATATAGCATTAAATGCAGTGACATATCCAGCAAAAATAATAAACCTCAAAATCATATATAATTAGCCCATATAATTTCCACAGCTGCTAGAGTAACATCCCAAAATCCCAACATCACCACTAATGGATAAAATAAATATATCACAGAACATTTCTCTCCTCAAGTTCATGGCAAACAGCAATTTATAATTCTGATTCAAACATTGTATTTGAAAGCAAATATGCTGCAGAAATAGCAACCTGCAATATTGTATGTGGTTGCCAAAATTCCCAGTGGCTCACATTTGTTTATGTAATGTTGGCCAATTGAAAAACTGGTTGGTCTATTTTAATATCTGATTTTGAAGTTGAAGGAGTTTTTCATCATTAAAAGTCGATGCTTTCTGACATGGGAGAAAAATTCATTTGGAAAAACGTAAAGTTGATTAGTAAAATGACATTTAGCTCAATTCCATATGGTTCCCTAAAGATTATCACTCACTGGTAGGATTAACTTTGGAAGATCATTAGTGAATCAAATCAAAACTCAGTAAAATAAGATATTGGTCCAGGTGGTGAAATTAGTAAAATTCTTTGGGAGAAAGCATCAAAATATTGTCAGAAATTTATAAAGAGAGATAAAGATAGATAGAGAGAGAAAGAGAGAGAGAGAGAGAGAGAGAGAGAGAGAGAGAGAGAGAGAGAAACTGGCCTGCATCTTATATATTTGAACTTGACTCAAAGAATTGTCAGATAAAACATAATACATGCAAAAGGTGCTTATTAAAAGCAATTGAACAATTGTTTTCTGTGTGCTTAGAGAAATATTATGTACTATTTCATTCCATCTTATTAGGATTCTGTGAATTCATTTTTACTGCATTATGATTCTGCAAGTTCAGAAGACTAGTAAATTCTTTAGGGTTATTCCTCAGAAAACAAATACTCTTTGTTTATCAACCCTTCCATGTAAGGGTACACATTCCTGAAATATTCTCTATCCTTGCCCATATTTCCTAAGGATATAGTGGTATAAGGGCTATGGAGGATGAAGAGAATACATAATGTTTGTGATTTGATTTATTGGAATAGTTAAGATTCAAAAGGAAATGCTGTTATGCCTACATTTTTAAGATCAAAGAAATTGCTCTTCATAGCTAAATTAAATTGTCTTCATTTTAACTAAAACTGTCATAGAGTCTAATACTGGAAATTAAAATAACATGAAAAGTTTTCAATAGTGTATTAAAATAATTTGAATAATTCAGGAAGGAGGGTGGTAAAAAAAAAAAAAAACTTTCACTGAATTGTCTTAGTAAAACAAGAAAAAAAATGTGGTGTGTCAGTTTTCTTGAGCAGTGTAAAAACCAGAAGGGTAAAAAACTTTCTAATAATTAATATCATCTAACCTTTAGAAATTCTAAACAATGTTATCAAATATTTCCTCAAAATGTAGGTATGGCAACCCCAAAAATACAGACATTTGAGTCGTTGATAATTTGGAGGCTGTTGTCCAGAGGGGAAAAGTTTTAAAAAAAGTTCAAATATTTTGGACACTTATCTTCAAAGGAAAACAACCTCTTAGTGACATACACAACTTTTTCTTCTAGTTCAATAAATCCAAAACTTGTTCACTCACTAAAATTCCTCATGCTGTTTAATTAAATTTGAGATTTCAAAAGGTCATCCTTGAAGATTTTGATTAAGTAGAGCTCTATAAATGGAAAAAAAATGTTTTGAAAGATCCTAATAGAGTTGGATAGGACTCATATAGTTATGAGGATTTAGAATCTATGCCAAAAATGTAAATATACAGGATTATGTTAAAAAGATAATAAACAAAACAAAACAAAAGCCTGGTACTATGTAATGATTGACTAAATGTCTATGAATATTGCACAGTACTGGAGTGTGGAACTGCTTAAAGATTTTGATAAGTGAGACACTTTTTTTATAAACTGTAAAATCTAGCTTGCTTTAGGCCATATATTTTCTCAGAGATGAACCATATTGACCACACAGTGCAACTGGGCACTCGTGCCAGCTCTTGTGGTAAATGGAAACATTTAAGGCAAAAGAAAAACCCCAAGTAAAATCTCTGCAATTATTATTTCCCACACTGCATTATGCCATGTTTATTCTGACTGCTATTTCCTAGGAGATTGCTCCATCTATGGTTATTTTAGAATTCTGTTTTTGAAATGGAGGATAAAATAGGATAACAATTTTAGTGCTATTTAGAAGAAAATTCTCTAAAAATTTTCAGATTGTTTGATGAGATTATGTGATTTTATATACCTTTATGATTTTTTATATTTTCTAAAATTTCTAGAATATTTATGAATTTCTATAAATATCGGAAAAAAATTAAAGATACACCAAATGGTAATTTTAAGTGAGTTGAATATTATAATTATCAAGGATAACTTATATCAGTTGACTTATTCTGGTGACAAGATAATTAATCAAGTTAATAATTTGCATGTTTTCATTCTTGATAATATTTTTCCTTCCCCTTTTGTCAAGTTATGCCTTTGGGATGTCCTACCTAAGAAGCAAAGAAAAAGATTTGTGCAATCCTACTTCATTTTCTGTCACCGAGAAATTTGGTACAGATATCTGATATAAAATTTTGATGTACGTTTAGGCTATACTTTGCTGCCACAGGTTAAAGTTGACCAAGTTGGTCAAAACTGACCTTGTTCCTGTCTACTCTTAAGAATCAGCTGAGATTCTTCAGAGATCACTCTTCAAGACATGTATGAAGCCTCCTGGCTCCTTTAGCTTTCCTCTACCAGTGGTGCCACTTGCCAGGATAGAACAGGGTCTGGCTGACCATATGTGGCCATCAGAGATATTGCCATCTCTAATGACCCTCCTCTTTGCAGAATGTGCACTGGTTGGCTTCCTGTTCTCTAGGGTCCTCTTAATTTCCCTGATCAGCAGATTAGGGGACTCACCAGAGGTGCAGGACCTAGAGAAGGGTATTTCCTAGGAGATTGCTCCATCTATGGTTATTTTAGGATTCTGTTTTTGAAATGGAGGATAAAGTAGCATCGCATTTATTTCTGGGTCCTGGATGACCTTAGAGAGCAAGGGCAAAAATGTTGGCTGCATTTTCCTTGGCCCTTTTACTTCCTTGATTTTGGTCTCCAACTTTTTGGTTTTAAGTACCCAGCAAGCCAGTTTCACCAATCTTAAAGGGGAGTACCATATTATAACTTCTTTTAATTTTAATTATAAATTCTTATTAATTTTAATTATAAATTAATTATAAATTAATTTTAATTATAACTTCTTATAATTTTACAGTAACTCCTTTCATTTAATTGGGGGTAGTATTAGTACTGGAAGTCAACATTATATACTGTCTGTCCTATCAGTGATGGCTTATTATCGCAAATAAACCCAGATTGTTTTTTTTGTTTTTGTTTTGTTTTAAGAAGTAATACCTCTGCAAAACACTAACTGGCAATAGTTACAAAATTTACAAGGAAAATACAAAATGAAATGCTAGAAAAAAATGCAAAAACATAAAACACAGTCCTACGTGGACATTTCAAAGGAAAAACAATGTTTTTATATTTTTAATGTAACATGAGATGTACTTGTATGTCAGCCCTACCAAAAATAAAGCTGGAGGGTATAAAGGAAGTGTTCCTGTGTGAGAGTGATCACATGAGTCAAAAATTCTTCTGAGTTAATTTGAGTCTGATTTCATAGACTACAAATCTTCCTAACCTCCTACATTGATGAACTTGATCTGTTTTTAACTGATAAGATTATTGGTTACTGTAGTCATGGCTTTCAGAGACTGACTGAAATACTTATTGTTCTTGTGATAATTATTTATAAAAAAGTAATACTTTGCTATCCTAATTGATGTCTTAACATAATCTGTGCCCTATGTATGCCTTGTCCAGTCACCTGCCATCTGCCATTGTGGGCTTCTGGACTGCTCTGATGCTGAATGCCTTTGACTGTCCACCCCCAACCTACTAGAGATCAAGGACTTTGGGTTGCATCCCCCTACTTTGCCCTCTTTCAGACAAAGAAGTTTGGAGATGCTGTCACCCATTTTTCCATAGAAATGGAATGTAGAAATTATGATTTGAACATAACCCTCACTATTCTGCCACTGCAACTTATTTTTAAAACAGACATATTTCATTCTCTTCCTCTCTTCCTGCTCCTCCCTAATCTCTCCCCCTCCATAATCTCAAGGGAAACAGTTCCTGAATACACATCCAACATAGGAACAAAGTAATCCAGACTTTAGTAATGGTAATAGAAGATCTCAGAAATAACTATATCCCAAATCAACAAATGAATTACAACTCCAGATAGAGAACATGTAGAATGTAGCCTTTGAGTCAACACTTTAAAAATTGCCTGTTCCTGCTGATGTGCAGAATCATAGCCTTTGGGAGAGGAGTCCCCTGTGTTTCTTGTTTGCTAGCAAAAAATTAGAACTTCTTTTTCTCTTTCTTTCTTTTTCTTTCTTTGTTTCTTTCTTTTTTTTTTTTTTTTTTGAAGAAGTAGTTGTTGTTTAAGTTTGATGAGGGAGACTGAGGGTTTTTGGGAGAAGAATGTCTTTGTAGGGCAAGAAAATATAGCAAAGGCTGAGTGTTGTCTCTAAGGAAGTCATATTCTTTACCTTTTTTGGGGGGGAGGGCACCAGGGGTTGAACTCAGGAGCACTCGACCACTGAGCCACATCCCCAGACCTTTTTGTATTTTATCTCAGTCTCACTGAGTTGCTTAGCACCTCACTTTTTGCTGAGGCGGGCTACAAACTCAGGATTCTCCTGTCCCAGCCTCCCAAGCTACTGGGATTACAGGTATGTGTCACCACGCCCAGCTGAAAGTCATATTCTTTAGATCTAGATGTTTTACAGAAAGTCAAAACAAAGAGCACCTGGTGCAGTGAAATAATTTGTGTATCTGAGTTCCTGGAATTGGATATATACCCACTATATTTTTTCTGTTCTATTACTAATTTAAGTTTATTTTGTATGTTTACATTCTTGGGAAGAATATTTCTCACAGTAAATAATGGAGATCTTTTGCATCAAGCTCTCACGAGTTATTGATTAAAAATAATATTGGTTACTGAGCTCCTCCCAGATTTATTAAATCAGAATTTCTGAGAGCTAAGAAGCTGTGATTCAAATGAGCTTCCAAAGTCATTCTAATCACACTAAAATTGTAAAATTATTACTATAAAGGCATAAATGAATGTTGATTAAAGACCTTTATATTCATAAATTAAAATCATGTCATCACATTTCTAGAGGCAAATCCTTCATCTTTTTCTCAGACTCAGATAGTCTTCTCTGATCCAAAATAAGAAGGCAGGGAGGGGATAATGCAGAAGAGGCTGTGCCTAAGAAATCCCCTCCTCCTTCTCCTAATCTCTGACCCAGTGGTGAACTGACTGTTGTGTATAGGACAACAGCCATCATTTTATTGCACTCATTCACATCCATTATTTATTTTGAGGTACTTTAACTTAAGTAAATGTGATATTGTTTTTCTTCTGAAAGAACATTTTACAGAAGTAGGTACCCACAGTGGGTAGATGGTTGGAAAATACAGAGTAATTAATACTGTCTCTCATTGACTCATAGCCCTTTGGATGTGGTTTTTGGAAATAGAAAGAGGAACCTAAGAACAGTTGATAACATCTTAAAGTCTACATAGTAGGCAAAATATCCAATAGAAAATATAGTATTTTAATATAAACTAATATGACCCTACTGACAAATTATTATTAGGATACATTCAGGCATATGTGCATGTGTCCATTTCTCTCTAATTACTGACATACAACTGCACCTTTCAGTACATTCTCATGGAGGGGCTTCAGAGGGCACTGAAATTTGCAGTGCCAAAATCTAATCCAGACTTGTGTACTAAACCTAAACTCCCAACTCTCATCAAGAACAGTTATGTTTAAGCCTTCCCTACAATCCCTAGGCACAGTTAATATTACACAGAGTGGCTTAAAACACTGATATTTACTCTGGCAAGTGCTTTTCTTTACTGTAGATTGTGCTGATGCAATTAGAATTGCTTCTAATACTGGACTAGACTACTCAGATGTGAATGGCATTTTCAAAGTGAGAAATGGTTCTCTGGTAGCTTCAAGACAAGTGTCTTTCAGGAGGTAGAGAACAGAGTAGGCTTTGACACAAGGAAGCACATTGAGTTCTTGGAGTCTGCCCATAGGGAACTGGGTTTTACTGAAAATTCTTTAGTTAAAGGGTTTGAAGCTACATGGAACATTCCTAAACTCATCATAAAAGAACATTTTTTCCCCTAATTCTCACAGGTTATAGGTGAGATTAAGAACATTTGATTCATGCCAATTGGTCTTATGAACTTTAACCCCCTCCCCAAAAGATCAATGAACCATAAGATAAGCAATGTGCAGTGATGACTTACAACTTTAATGTTGCTTTCAGAGAATAGAAGGGGACCACCTGTTCATGAACTCATCCTAAATGAAGTGATACAATTATGATTGCCTGTTACCATGACTCATCGTTTCTGTGCAAGAGGAAGTAATAAAAGTAGACAAATTCCTCTCTACTTTGCAACAGTCACTTGGTTGTAAGCAAAACCAGAACTTCGCTCAATGGGAAGCCCAGAACTCTTCAGTTTTAGGAAAGCGGGGGTGGAGGGGGGGAATTTTACAGAGCTGGGGCCTTCCGGGAAACTGAGGCAACATGAAGATTACTGCTTCAAAACCCAATTATTGCAATCATGTCAAAATGATTTCAGACATGTCACTCAGTAACAAGAATGAATTTATTGAAGGGATGTGAAAGGGGAAAGGAGAGGGGAGACAATTTGCCTCTCCTGAACTCCAGTTGTATTGGGGATCCCAGGGAATTTTCCAGAGAATCCAGCCCAGGTCCAATTCTAGACTTTGACTGACAGCAAGGTAACATCAGCCTTTTAAGTTGCCACTGCCATGACAACTCTGTATCCTCTTGGCCCATCCTGCTTGGTTCTAATTGGATTCTTATAGATTTTATTGTTAGGAGGAAATATACTTATCTTCCAGAATCTGGTTTATGAAAAGAGTCACAAATACTCACCCCCCACCAAAGTTACTTGGGTTCCTCATATCAATGTTATTTCCTGGCTGCATTTCCTTTCAGATAAATAGGCAGTTGGCTGAGGAGTGTAACCTATCCTGTCTATTTAGGGCAGGCAGAGCTGAAGGCAAATACTTTTTGGCAAAGAAAGCATGAGAGGGTCAGCAGAGTGAGCCCATTTTATAGAATTATTCTCTTAACTTCATGTTCCCACCATACTCATCTGTCTTTCCCCTAATAGAAGGAGATATTTTAATTAGAACTAAAGACTGAAACCTGTAGACATAGAAGCTGAATATATTTAAGACAGGTTAGGGGTAAATAATAAATAGACATAGGAATTTGGTCTCTGCCTCTGTGTAACCTTTATTTCTTTAGGGAAAAAAAATAACAAGTTAAAATTATATGAAGTCTAAAGTACCTTAAATATACAAAAAACAAAGAAGTTTTGGAATAGATTAAGCAAGATTAGCAAATCCTTTATCGTTATTCAAGATGTATAAATGGAAGTACATGAGGGTTTATTATTACCCCCATCTTCCCTGTGTGTATTTGAAAATTATATAATAAAAGCTTCAAATAGGTTTTGTCCCAGAACATATAATCACTTTTTGTTTTTCACAAACTCTAACATATTGACCTTTTGAAGTGTTTTCCCCCTACAGTAATGTTTGGCCTTTTATATGTTGACATTTCTGTTGAAAATATTGTAACATCATACTGACGAGGGCAATGGTCCAGAATCTTTAGACCATAACCAATAAAGCAGCTGTAGTGAGTTCTAGTCCATGTTGAAAGTGGGAGAATTGAAAAGGAATTCTAAAAATATTCATTTCCAACTGATCCATTTAGCTGAAGAAGATACAATTACCTTCTTTCTCAAACATAGCGTTGGAGAATGAGCTTTGAGGAATGTCTGGGGTGAGTCTGCATGTCTCTGTGCTCAATAAGTTGCCAACTGTCTCTTCTTGGGAAAGGCTTTTAATCTGATGGAATGTTCTTCTTCCATTTTGACTCTGATGGTATGTTCTTTCTCCATTTTGTATTAAAATATCTCTTCTTCAAGAAGTGATAGAGCTAACATATGGTAGCACAGCATCAAAATTGTTCCCCCCAAATCTAGGAATACTGTCTATTTTTTACCTACAATTTTATGTTTCATCTTATATCCTTCCTTTAATCATCTGCTTCTCTATTTTCTGTTTCTATAATAATTTTTCTTTTCTATCTTATCAAGTTCCGTTATGTTAAGCTGTTTATGCTATAACATTATTTTCTCATCATTTCTTAATCATAATGGATTCTGGTTACTATTTAAGACACTTGTTATTGCTCCTTACAGTCAAAGATAATTACATATAAAAAATAGCCTTTCTCATTTATACTTATATAAACTTGTCTTCCATTATTTTCTTGAATGCAAACATAATTTATCACAGTATGTGTATTCCCATTGCGATTCTCATTTCTAATTAAATTCATCACTTTTGGAGATTCTCTTTGTTTTAGCTTTGACATTATAGTATGATGATAAATAGCTAGTCAAGAAAATAAAAACCACACTAGTTCTTCAGTGGAGAAAATTTAACACAGATATTTAGTTTAAAATGTATTGGCGTCTCCAAATATATACTAAAAACAAGTAACACAAAGAGAGTGAAGGGAGGAAACAATTACCATCTTTAAGGTTGCTGTAAATCCTTAAGGTTACAAATTTGTAAACTAAGAAGCTTGGAAACACACTCCTGTGAAGCTGTCTAGGTCTTCTTAGGCAGCAATCAATTGGAGCTGAAGTTCCAGAAGTGTGGAGGAGAGGTCAGTCAGCTGGTACATAGCCCCTGGGGAACACAAGTGGCTGTCAGGTAGGTGTGAGTACCCAAGGAACTTAGATCCAGTGCTTTGCAGAGACTGAGGTTCAAATCTCTAAGGACAGTGTTCTCCCCAGATGGAACTGGTTCCTTTAAGGAGACATATTGAAGCTATTTGGGGAAGGATCTGAAAAACTGAATAGTGGAACTAGATGCTGCCCCTGAATGAGGAGCTTTTGCTGGGCAGCACTGTCAGGAATTAACCCTAGCATCATGGAGTTCAGAACAGAAATGTGGGTTTGAGGTGAGAACACATACATAAATTATCACCCTGATGAATGCTTTCTGCTACTGTATACATTTTTCTCCCTATATTAGAAGATCCACATAAGAGAAATAATAATGTTATGCTCTCACCTAAAAAACATTTGATTACCCTTTATGCTCATGAAGATATGCTCACCTACTCTTAAAAAGGGCAGACACAGAATTCAATCAGTCATAAAATACATGCCTAGATATTGAATTACTTTCCAAATTCACTCATAGTCCCAACCAAATATTCTGTAATCTATAGTATAAAATTATACATCCATGATGATTATTAATAAACAATAAGGATAAAAATAGAATGGGTAACAGGTAATTGATACACAGACCATATCACTGCATACTAGGGAGAAGATGTGCTTACCTGCTATATAACTTGCTTATGTAACCAATCTATTGAAGCCAGTCAATATCAGACCCTGGTTTCCACCATTTGCTGGTTTCTGTAGTGATCTGCACTCACAAAAATGGGAATGTCAAGTTGCTGAGTTGACATTACTGAAGGCAGAGTTGGGACATGAGATGTGTCACATGAGCTTGCTCTAGCAGCCATTGCTTTCACAGTACTGGAAGCTGGAATTACACCTGCCCATTAATGCCATTAAAACAAAAGTCAAAGAGGACAGTATACTTGCTGGGGTGAAAAACCATAATTAGCAAGGATGAATTGGAGTTGTTGCACAGTGGGTCAAGAAGTTTGCCTATAATCTATGAGACTCTGTAGGGACTGCTCACATTCCTTCTATTTAAACTGGTAAAGGTGATGAAATATTAGAGCAAAGCACAACATGAATGAAAAAAAAAAAAACTAGCAAACATACAAATGCCATGAATCAGATCATTCACGAATAGAGGCTGAGATCACTGCCAGGTAAATAACAAAAACCAGCTTAGACTCTGACAGAAAGCAAAGTACATATGAACAGTGCAATGGATAAATATCATTGACTAGTAAGTGTGTGTGTGTGTGTGTGGGGGGGGGGGGGGGGGTACTGGGTATCAAACCCAAAGCCTGTTGCATATACCAACCAAGTGCTTTAACACTAGACTACATCCCCAATTCTAACTTTTAATATTTGTGTTCCCAAAATCTAACAGTATTTATGACATTTTTCTCAAGACAAATTAGCAACTGAACAAAATTTTTCTACCAGGATAATTACATAAACTATCATTAAACCAGCTGATGTCTTCTGAACTAAATTATCTAATCCATTAATGACTATGTGTTCCAAATAAACATATGTTAAAGATACAGCCCCCAAACAGTGATGACATTAACTTTGCTAGCCTAACAAAAATAAATAAATAAAAACTTCTGAGTATTCCTATTCCTGAGTATAGATTTCTAAATTCCTCCCTTTGATTTTCATTATATTGATAGCAGGCATTCTACAAAGCTCAAGATTAAACATTCATCTTCAATTGACTTTACAGCAGGTGCAAAATAATAACCAACCATTAATTTCAATACTGAGCTTGAAAAAAGAAAACACCAACAGACCAGTGTGCATTGTTTGCAGATTCGCAATAATATCCACACCCTTCAAAGTTTTCTCAAAGACTGAAGTGGAAGGAAGTTAAAAGCCACATTTCCCTGAATCCCAGTATAGTAGGGCAATGCAAAAATCTCAGGCAAGTGATGGGGTGATGTTTACATATGAATTGACCCCAAAACCTCACCTATGAGATAATACAAGAAGGTTTAGAGGTGAAATGATTGGGTTAAGAGAGCAATAACCTTATCAGTGCATTAATCTCCTGATAGGAATTCACTGAATGGAAACAGCAGGCTAATAGGATATGACTAAAGAAGATGAGTCATTAGGGGTGTGCCCTTGAAGTATATATGTGGTGATCTGAGGTTAGACTCTCTCTCTGCTTCCTGGCATGATGTCTTGAGCTGCTTCCCTCTGCCACACTCTTCCACCATGATGTTCTGCCTTACTTCAGGCCCTGAGGAATGAAGCCTGCTTTCTATGGACTGAGACCTCTGAGCCCCCAAATAAACTTTTCCTTCTTAAAATTGTTCTTGTCAGATCTTTTGGTCACAGCAGTGAAAGAGCTGACTAAAACAGGTGGGAAAGGAGGGTCATTCTGAAGTATCTGTGGGCAGGTGTGTGGGTATTAGCAGGCAAGCAGCAGGTGAAAGGTACTTTGGCAGTCACTGAGAATCCTGTGTCAGTCAGCTTTCCATTACTATAACAAATACCTGAGATAGTTTATAAAGAGAAAAAGTTTATTTTGGCTCGCAGTTTTGAAAGTTTCCGTCCATGATTGATTGGTCCTGTTGCTTTTGTGCCTACAGTGAGATAACAAATCATGGCAATAGTATGTGGCAAAATGATTAACTTTATAGTCAGGATGCAAAAGAAAGAAAGAGAAGAGGAAGAGGCTGAGGTCCTATATGACCTTCAGGAGACCAGAAGACCTTCCAACAGACCTCCACCTTTTAGAGTTCCAGTACCTCTCAATAGTGCCACAAGCATACGACCAAGCCTTTATGATAGGGACTTGCCCACAAGTGGGGGATTTATCCAAACCATAGCACATCGGATAACTACCCACTTTAGTGTTCCATCCCTTGAGATCATTCATGGAATCTTACCGAGGCTTTCTGGGCTCCTGAAAATGACTGGCATTGGTACAGCTGGCAGCCTGAATTACTGTTGACAATTGCCTTGCTTACTGTCATTTCCCAACTTCCAGTAAGTTCCTTTCTCAGTCCTAGCAAGGGTTTGGAGAGTCTCCAGCCATCCCTTTCAATCTCTTTTCTGCATCACACTAACAGCCAATCACCTATAAATGACAGAGGATTCTATCACATTTATCAGATTCTTTATCCTCATAAATAATGTGAGGAAGTTTGATGAAGCAGAAGGAATAACAAACAAACCAACAGGCAGAAAAGATCAATATTTGTTGATGTTTCTCTGAAATTACTGCAAGAATTTCCTAGTCACAGATATCCTTAGAGATGGATCGGAAAATACTAAAAAATAATGTTGTTTTAAGATTCTGGTAATCACAACTAAAATGACTTTTAATGCTACAATACTTTATTTCTATGAACCATCACATACCAATTGACGAGTTGGTATTCCGCAATATGATGAAATTGTTATTAAATTATCTAAAATGTGAAAGAACAATAGTGGTAATCCTATTAGTAGCTTACATTAGCACTTTAAAGTGCTTTGAGGTACAAGCTTCTGTAATTCCCTCATAGAACATTTACTATGAAAGAATTATTCTGTAATTCTTCCCATGCTTCCAGTTATTTTCAAACTATAGAAAAATTACCAACTAATGTATACACAAAATACCTAATAGAATGTTTCCTACAGGCAAGACCCTATGGTATGCATGTATTTTGGCATGTACCAAGAGTGTAACTTATGTGCTCTTTGATTTTACAGAAAACCTCAGAGTCATCCAAAATCCTCCATTCATATACCAATCTGTAACTGTAAATTCTAACCCCAATCCATCTATTCCTTTTCCTCTACATTATAGTCACACTTGCTAAGCGATTATCTTAATCACCCATTTAAAAACAGTCAGGGTTGCTGCTTCTTTTATGATAAAAGCCAAATGCCTTTAGGCAGCAAAGTCCTTCAAGGTAGGACTCAGGCCACGTCTCAAACTTTATCCCTACACTTACCCCTGCCTTCTCCCGGCTTCACCACTTCACTCTTATGCCTCTCTCCTTTCTTTAGCATTTGCTGTTTTATTAAATTCTTCCATGTGCCTTTTAAGGAAATCTTTATTTTGAAATATTTTCAATATAAATGTTGCCAGATAGTATTAAGCACTCTCATTTTTCCCAGATTAGAACACTTGTCCTAACCATAGTAAAATAATCACAATCAGGAAATCACTACCAATCAAATATTGACTAAATATTATCATCTAATTCACAAACCCTATTCAAATCTTACTGAACTTCCCATAGTATGCAATAAAGGATTAGGATCCAATCCAGTGTTGTATGATACATTTAATTGCATGTCTCCTTAGACTTATGTTATCTGAAACAATTTTTTTCAGACTCTTCTTGCATTTCATGTCTTTGACAGGTGTGAAGAGTATAAGCCAGTTGCTTTTTAGAAGCTTTATATTGATTTTGTACATGTTTTCTCCTCAAAAAAATCACAATGAGTAATTCTCATTTCACTTGTGATGCTAAATTTTATAATTTGTTTAAGATAGTGCTATATTTCTCCACTGTAGAATTAATTGATTTGTGTATGTATTAGGTAAAAAGGAATTTCAAAGTATTTTGTAGAAATATAATTTGAAAGTCTATAAATGTCCTATTCTTCATTAATCTTTCATCCACAATTTTTTGCAACCATTTATGATTCATGCATTTATTATTGCTGTGCTGGTTGTCAAATACTTACTTCACAATTCCACCATCCCCTTTGCATTTTTATTAGCTGGCATGATACTTGCCTTAGAGTTTACCATTTCTTCTATTATATATATACTGTTGCTTCTTTATGTATATATGCCTTGTAGATTTCTATTTCTCAGTGTTACAGATGTTACTATCATTATTTACACTGATCTTCACATTCTCCCATTTTTGGCCCATGAAAACCCCTTCAAAGTTGTTGAATATCCTATTGACATATCTTTATTGTTCTTTGAGCACTTTCTAATTCCCAACCCAACAGATTGTCCCAAGATCATCCTTGTATTTTTTCTGGCCAAGTCCTAGAGTCAGTCTCTTCCTCAAGGAACCCTGGTGAAGAATGGTAACTATAAACCAAGATTTGATTGCTAGTGTGCACATTTCAAATGGAGTATCATTATTTATTCATTAGGCTATAGAGAAAGTTGGGGAAAACAAATTTGTGTGTGTGTCTGTGTGTGTGTGTTTATACAATACACAAACTTCTTTATATAGTTATCTATAATTTACTTTATAAAATTATGATCTCACACTACAAATTCCAATTTTAGTCTTCCTCCTTCCTTGTTTATAACTGCATTTTTTTTAATCATAAGAAATTCGACTTCTTTCAACCTTCATTTATTTACTTATTTTCTCCCTTCCCCTGTATTGTATGTACCAGTCTTTTAGCAGTCTTGGCAAAAGCTCAAAGTTTATGGAAAGGAAAAAAAAATGATAAAGGAAAAGGAAAAAAAAAAGTAGGAAATCTCACCATGTCTTTTAACTAATTCACTTTCATCCTAGAATCCCTAGCTCAAATGCAACCACCATATAAAATGGGCCCTTTTCACACACGAACACACAGATTCTAAGTAAAATATTAGAAAATCAATTACCTTGTTTTTAAAATGGACTTTTTGTTCCATGCCTGCATCAAAGTTTTGATGCTTTATTCCAGGAAACTTGTTAAGATCTCAGATTCTGTAAGACCTGATCTTGCCACCTACTAGCATTGTGAAGTTAGGCAATGGATTTTAATTCTCAAGCATAAAATAGAACTCATAGTACTGAACAGCAAAGTCATACATAAGTCCTGGGGGAAAAAGATAAGATTGCAATTGTAAAGCTATAACCAAGAGCTTTACCTGACATGAGGTAAGCACTTAATCCAAAAATGTTAGTTGTTGCTGAAATATATTTTGAGTAACATTATTGCTACTACTATCAATCTCAATTTTTGTAAATAATAGTATTGGTACTCTCCATATTTATTTTCTCCAAGAATTTATGTATTCTAAAAATCATAATCATATATTATACTGGTGCCATTAAACTTGCTGAAAGAGAAGATTTATAGCAAAGAGAAATGCTGCCACACTTTTGATCATATTAGTCAAAATAGCATGAATAAATTTATTTTGCTAGCTTATCTATTACAAGGAGATATTATTTATTTTCAAAGATGATTCATGACGTGTTACACATGCTAATACCCCCCCCCCCACACACACACCTGCACACACAGGTATACACGTACCTAAGCAATGACAGAAACATAGGTTGACTCATCTTTTAACTATTTTTATTTTAATAAGAGTATTTTCAAAGTTTTTTTTTTAAACTAATGCCCAGAATTGCTTAGTTTGGTTTCTTATGCATATTTCATTTAGGAAAACAACACTTTTAATGTTTGTTTATCTGTTTTTCTTTTAGAAATCAGCAGTGTTCATCTTTATATATGTTTACAAAAGTTTTATTTCTACATAAAAATAAAAATATATATTTTTTAAATTACAGACTAGTAAAAGTGTAAAATACAAAGCTTTAAGCATAAAAATACCCAGCATTTTACACACTCATACACCTTCCAAAGCTTTAATTATCATTGTCAATTTACTTGGACATAATAAATGAAGATACTTGAAAATCTTATTTTGATTTGAGAATGTGCTACTGCCATCTTGTGGAATATTCTTGAATGACAGTGGTTTTATACTGGTTTTAAATTGGTGAGGTAAAGATTTAAACGCTATGATTCAATATTCTTTATTCTATTTGTTTATTGTTTGCTTTTTACCATTTTTGTGAATATAAAATATTTTAACTTATTTGTAAATTTCTGTTTTCTGACTAAGCTAATTAGTGTAGAATTTTAAAAATAAATTTCCTTCTCACATAATGTCCTTTAAATATGTATCAAAATTACAATTGTATATTTAATGGAAAACTGAAATATAATGGTAAGTATTTAATCATGTATAAAAATATTCATTTTAATGTTTAAATTGTGGCAAAATTGTATAAATTGGATAAATTTACTCTTTATCCAATTTTTCCAGGTGGAAAAATTGGATAAAGAGTAAAATAAAATGTCAGAAGTCTATAAGATTAGTTTTATTTGACATGTGTTATTTTAGGTACAAAGAATTCCACAGTATTAACTCATTATGTTGTCATACCAACTTAATGAGTTAAATACTGTCTTGATCCCTGATTTGAGATTAGAATATGAGGGCATGAAGAAGCTATGTGTATTACATGGTACCAGAGGTACTAAGGCACTATTTGAGCTCCTAGGCAACCTAGTTTCAAAACTACTGGTTCTCAATGATCAAGATGCTTATACAACAATCTTATATATTTATCCATGCTCCCTAAAAGAACCTAGAAATTGTCGTATTATGCCCAGTAAGATCACTTTAGGGAGTTTTAACAAATTAAATAGGCAGACCAATTATATCCTATAATGAGTATATTTGTCAGTTTTCTTTTGTTATAACAAAATACCTAAGGCTATGTACGTTATAAATTTTAAAAAAGGCTTAATTTAACACACAGTTTTTGAGACTGAACATCCGAGATCTCTTCAACCTCTGGTGAAAACCCCCTTGGTGATATCATATTACCTCTGATGGCCTCATGGTAGGAGCACAAATGAGGAAGAATGATGATATAGTGAGTTGGGAAGCCAGAGATACAGGAAGGGTCCATATTTGCTTTGTAATAACAACTACTCTTACAGGAACTAATGCCTATTTCAAAAGAACAACATTAATCCCTTCTGAGAACAGCAGTCCCAATTATCTCCCGTCTAGATTGTACTTCTTAAAGCTTCCACCATCTCTCACATCACCACACCCTGGGACCAGACTTCCCACACATGAACCTTTAAGCAGCTAACCACATGTGTGTTAGTCTGCTTTCCATTGGTGTGACTGAATACCTGGTAGAGACTACTTAAAGAGGAAAGGTTTATTTTGGCTCAGTTTCAGAGGTTCCAATCCAGGGTCAGTTGGCTTCATTGTTTCTGGGCCTGTGGTGAGGCAATACAGCATGGCAGAATAGTCTGGGAGAGCAGATTTGCTCACCTTATGGCAGCCAGGAAGAAGAGAAAGCAAGGAAAGGGCCGGGGAGGACATACACCTTTCCAGGACACATCCTCAGTGACCTACTTCCTCCAAGGAGGCCCCATCTTTTACAGTTTTCCACTGTCTGCCAATAGTCCATTCAAATATGAGCCCATTGATGGATTAATCCTTTGGGGAGATCAGAGCCCTCACAATCCAATCACTTCTCCAAAACTTCACCTCTGAACATTTTTGCCTTGGGGACCAAATTTTCAGCACATGAGCCTTTAGAAGACACTTCATATCCAAACCATAACAACATCCAAAACAAAGAGTGTGGGCATTCAGATAAAGCCATGTTTGTTCTCCTCTGATGTTTTCTTCCAACTTATCATATCTCTTTTTTCTACTTCTCTCTCTCTCTCTCTCTCTCTCTCTCTCTCTCTCTCTATATATATATATATATATATATATATATATATATATATATAATGTTTCTTCCATGCCAAGTGCTGATTAAGTTTTGGAAATCCACTTCTGAACAAAACAACACTTCTGAATTTGGGGAGCTTATAGGCTAATATACAAAAGAGAATGTGAATATAATGTAATGAGTGCTACTGCAAAGGTAGGCAGAGCACTAACTAGGACAACCAGCCCTACAGAAGGAAATACCACTTAAACTGAGAGTGGAAGGATGGTGTTTTGGTTTGGATGTGAGGGTTCCCCCGGTAGCTCATGTGTGAGACAGTGCAAGTTTAATGGAGAAATGATCAGAGAGTCTAATTCAATCAGCGAATTGATCCCCTGATAGGAATAACCTACTGGTAACTGAGTGTGGGTAGAGTGCAGCTAGAAGAGGTGGGGGTGTGCCTTTGGGATCTTATATTTTGTATCTGGCAAATGGAGTTTCTCTCTCTCTCTCTCTCTCTCTGCTTCCCAGTAATCATGTGAGCTGCTTCCCTCCAACACACTCTTCTGTCATGATGTTCTGCTTGACCTCAAGCTCCAAGGAATGGAGCCAGCTGTCTATAGACGAAGACTTTTGAAACTGTGAGTGCCCAAATAATCTTTTTCTCCTTTACAATTGTTCTTGTTAGGTCTTTTAGTCACAGCAGTGAAAAAGTTGACTAAAACAGATGGGTTGATTCTAACCAAAAACCAGGAAGAATGAGGAGTGGAGAGGAATGTGGAAACAGAAAATAGCATATGAAAGCAATTGATTAGAAGGAATTGAGAATAGTCAAAGGACTGTAACTACAGCAATTGCTATAGAATGTGCTAGAAGAGAGATTTGCTGAAGAGTAACATATCACGAAGAACAAAGGCTTTCATATTTAGGAGTTTGAACTAAGGAAAAGCAGAACCTAGAAAATATGGTGGTGCTTCAGAAGGTGTAAGCTTATGTAAAATGTGGAGTTTTACTTTGCATGGCTTAAGGCTTTATTTAATACACCACTATTACCAAGTTATTTTAAAATAAAATGTATTTTTTCTTGTATGTAGAAAAAAATATGAAAAATGTAAAAAAGGTCAACATAATTGAATCTTAAAAGGAAAATATAAATAAATAATAATTTAAATGTTGTTTTCCTAAGTGAAAGTAAGCATCAAGAAAACTGATATAATGTACTGATATTACACTAACAATCTGGATATTAGAAAAATATTTTGAAAAATTTCTTATTAAAATAAAAGTATTTAAAAGATGAGTGAGTTGATTTTTCCATTTTAGCTTAGACATTTATTGTGTATTACCATTGTGTAGAATGTCATGAATCAACTTTGAAAATAAATAGAACCTCTCTGTAATAGAAATGCTCACAAAATAAATTTATTCATGTCATTTTGAAAAATATGCTCAAAATTATGTAAAATATAAATTTATTACTGCTAAGAGCAATAATGTAGTTTACATTTCATAATTTTACTTCACATTCCTAGAGGCAAATGCTGATAACAGGACTACTGAAAAGGATTTTGGTCCCAGCTCTTCAAAATTCAAGTCAACCTTGAGAATTCAAGAAAAAAGGTACACAATGTGGCCATGTTTGACTAATCATTGAAGGACCTCACAGCATGGTAAAGGAAAGCGAGAGCTCACAAGTCCATTTCTTTATCTGGTCTTATCTGTTAATGTTATTATACAGGCAAGACTTCGTATTCCCTAAACCCAAAACTCATCTACATATGAATTATTTCTTCCTCTCTGATGACTATGATGGTCAGACAGAAATGTAAAATTTTCTTTAGTCTATTGTCAAACCATTGTCATTATCATTATTTTGTTTAGAAATAGCATCATTTAATGCCAAAAATATTTTCCCTCTAACCACAAATCTTTCATGGCCTTAACATTATCTGAAATTATATGATCATAATTATGCCTAAATTGTAGACAACTATTGAATTTCTATGAAACTATCTTCTTGTGAATTTCAGGTGCTTTCAATTGAAAGAATCAAGGCAAAGTCTCAAATTAGTGCTTATTGTCAATGAAGGCATTACAAAGTGTACTTTTCTGGTGAGAATACCAACAATGCTAAATGCTTCTATCTACAACCCCCATCCTAGAGGTATTAGCTCACTTTGATTGAAAATGCAGAACCAGTTCTAACAGTCTAATTCAAGCAAGCTGAAAAGTTGAAAAATTGAAAATTTTGAAAAATTGAAGTTTATCATGGAAACTACTCTGTTTTCTAAGAGAATTCAGAATAAACAAACAAGTAAACAAGAAAGGTGGATCAAAATTTTGCTGTTTGTGCTATTGGGATGACTGCCACATTCACCCAGAAGATAGATGTTTCTGCTTGTTTGGTTTAAGATTTGTTTGAATATGTAAGTATTTTTTAAGATGTGGAGGAAAAGGTGGAATATTTTGGGATTGGAAAAAACTCTCCATGTTTTGTGGCATGAGTTATTATGACTCATAGTTGTAAGTAATACAAAATAGAAAATAAGTCGTATATCATGATAATAAGGTACATAGTCCATAAATAAATCAGAGTTTTTTCTATTGAAACTAAATTTCATAATTAGTTTGCTATTGCCTTTAGTTGGCAAAAGAAATGGAGAGTAGACATTAATATTTAGAATTACTGCTTGCTTGCTTGATTGGTTGTCTCTAGTAACTCAGAATTGATATGATTAAATCTGACAGGAATGATTTTAAAAGGTTGAATTCAAATTAGTCTACCCTCCAAAAATGGGTTAAGAACGTATTCAGTGAATAATTAAACGTCTATTTGAGTTATTTAGCAGAGATTAGGCGACACAGGTCTCCTCTTATTCAGGGAGGCTATCTTCATTTTTTTCAATTTTGTCAGATATTGATTTAACTAACCTCAAATGTTCCCATAGGGATCCTTTTACTATTTTCTCAATTTAAAATGAAGCTTTAAAATAAAGTGGAGAAAAGACATATTCCTGATAATAGCATGAGAGAGTTTCAAGGGGAATAGTCACAGGCCTGGCATCTGAATCTGTGAATTCTGTTGACCTTGTCAATGATTAGGGTAAATGCTAGTGATGAAGAGATCAAATGAATGTCACATTGTTACTGTACTTGAAACATGTAAAATTTACTCCATATTCTCAGACCAGGATATAGCAAGGTACCATGTTTTACTTTTTTTTTTTCTTTTTGCATGTTTTCTTTTAAAGGGTGCTGAAAAAAATATATAACTAGTATAATGGCCTTTGCCTGAGAAAGTTCTATTCTCAGAAATATGTCAATCTCTTCTAAAGAATTTTTTATGTACCATCCCATACAGCTGAATGTACCAGGGTTTAAGAGTCATTGATAGAAGAATAGCAGCTGGGATATTACCATCAGTGTATGGAGCATGATTTCTCTTATTTACATAGTAGCACTCTTATTTATGTATGATACTACCCAGGCATCACATGGCACATTTCTTGCTGTTGATATAAATCAAGCATTTTCAGTTTTGGTGGTAATGATAAAAAGAACACTGGTGTTAAAACAATAGTGGAATCCCAAAAGAATTTAATTTAGAGCAAGAAAATGTCTTGGTCCCTTTTTTGCTTTTCTTATTACCTCCACATGACAAGCATTCTTAAGATGAAGTATTAAGTAGGAATGCAGGTCTTAATAACTAGATGAGCCAATTTCGGGGTCTGTCATTTGAGGGAAATAACATATAGAGTATATTACTCCTTTCCTAAAGTATATAGCTAAAAATATGCTGCACTCAGCTTATGGAATATTAAATATTTCTAACAGATTTCTATAGTTTAATGTTTTTTTCTTTTCATGAAACTTTTATGGCTCAAGCATTTACAACTAAATTTATGGAAAGAAATCTACGTAATTGTTATCATTGATATTGATTTTATTCAATAACTCTCAACCAACTCTCTCCTTTGAGGGAGTTCAGGAGACATAATAATTATAGAATAAACTCAAAAGGAAAAATATTTTGTTTTTCAAGTTTTATTATTATTATTAAATCCAACTTTTCCATACCAACATAATTATTTCCTAATTATCAGATTGTAGCATCTTTATTTTTATTCTGAGAAAAACAAATTAGGATTAATAATTCCTTTGTCATTTTTTTCTTTGTTCTCACAATTCCTAACCAAGAATGCACACCAAAATAAGTAAATAAAAATAGAAAAAAAAAAAAAAAACTCATGCCCTGCACCTAAATCCAAAAGGAATTGCATTCAGTAGTTTGAGAATATGAAAGGACACAGGTGACTGAAAACATCATAGCTTAGAAGAATTATATACTGATACTGAACTCTTTGGAATCACATACGTATTTGAAGATTTAATGAAAAAAAGTAATGTACCTAAAGTGTTCTCACAGGTGGAAGCTAAAAAAGTTGATCTCATAGAAGACAACAGTATAGTAATGGCTATAGACTAGGAAGGACAGGGGTAAGGGGGAAAGAGAAGGATGTTTTGTATAAAAGCTACCAAAATGCAGTTGCATAGGAGAAATGGATTC
Organism: Callospermophilus lateralis; assembly: GCF_048772815.1. Lineage (NCBI taxonomy): Eukaryota > Metazoa > Chordata > Mammalia > Rodentia > Sciuridae > Callospermophilus > Callospermophilus lateralis. The sequence goes on from NC_135308.1 coordinate 134,024,215, forward strand.
TAATATTATGCAGCCCTGTAGGTGATAATAGCTTGCATCTTATTATAAATTTTACAAAGGACTTGCAGAGAGAAGTTCATAGGCTCCAAACACAAGAGATGACAACTTTTTGAGATGGAAATGCTAATTAGCCTGATTTGATCATCATACATTATATCAAGTTATTACAATATATTCCATAAATGTGTATAATTTTTATGTACCAATAGAAGATAAATTTTTAAAAACTGAAAAATTAAGTTTAAAAGTGCACATAAACACTTTCATGCAAATATACTTTCATGAAATTATATGTGTGACCCCATTGCATCAAGCTATTGGTCTCCCCCATGACTCTCACACATAAGGGTGGATGCATTTTCTTTCTCACCCTTTTATTCCACTCTGAAAACTGCATTAGATTTCCTGCCACTCCAGAGTCTCCTTTCCTTTTGAAAGTCATAGACAATTTTGGGCTGCATACATTAAGTGTAAGACTGGGCCAAAGTGTATAGAAGCAGTGGAAAATAACACAAGACAAAGGTCTTAAATTTTAGAGTACAGAGAAAGATACTTCAAACCACTATTTATTGATTAGTCACTACAGTGCCTGAGAAAGGGTACATAAGGGCTGCACTGGTAAGGCAAGTAAATGAAAAGATGGACAGCATTTCTACCATAATTAAAATCATCCTCTTGGCTTGCTACTAAGAAGAAAGTATATTTTTAGTTAACAGATTCTGAAAGAAAGGGTGAACAAACCGACTGAAAGAACACTTGAAGAGGTGATTCCAGAAAAAAGCAAAAAGGAGAGGACCTTGTTCAAGTCTCTGAATTCTTTGTCCTCATTTCCTCCTCTGCCAAGTGAGAACATTAGAAGGGAAGGCGTTTAGATTCTCTTCCATTTCAAAAAATATTATTCCTAATTTCTTCACACTATTTTTCTGTAAACAGAAAGTTGGAGATCTATTTGCTAGTGCAAGGCAGGTACCCAGACTCTTGACCATACCACAAGGAAATGAAGTCCACACCTTGTAGAAATCTCTCTGTTCCCACATTCCCTGCAGCAGTATTCACTATAACCAACATATGGGAGCAACCTAACTGTCTATCAAGGGATAAATGGATAAAGAAACTGGAATAAATACACACAATGGAATATTGTTCAATTAAGTGGAATAAAACAGACACAGAAAGACAAATACCACAAGATCTTATTTATACGTGAATCAGAGAGTAGGACAATGGGCTGTGATGGGGGAGGGTGGGGGGATGGGGAGAAGGAATGATACCACTGATTATCAGTGATGAGCTCTGCTTTCTTTTAAATGTTCAAGTTTGAACATTAGAGAGGCAATGTTTATACACTACCAAATGTATAAAGCAGGTTTTATTTAAAAATAATAATAGTGGGCTGGGGATGTGGCTCAAGTGGTAGCACTCTCACCTACTATGCTCAGAGCACCACATAAAAAATAAAATAAAGATGTTGTGTCCACCGAAAACTAAAAAATAAATATTAAAAAATTCTCTCTTTCTCTTTAAAAACTAACAATAATAATAACAGACTTTTGAGGGAGAAGAGGATTATAGCTGGTGCACTGATGAAAATGCCTAATACTAGTGTATTAGGCGGATAGGCAAGGGTTGAATCCAGAAAACGGAAGAATTGAAATGGTAATTCCTTCAGAGCCCTTCCTCCACCCTTATCGAGATAACTGGCTCCTGTTCCAACCTGTTGCTAAGGTAACCTGTCCCAGGGATAATCCCTTGAGACCAGGAGTTGTTAATTATAGCCCCTTCCTGCCCAGATCACTCCTCCCCAACCCCTTCAGCCCACTTGTTTCCCACCTTTTGACCATCCTACCAAGCAGGAGAACAAAGGAAGCCTAGGACATATACAAAGGCAAAAAAAGCAAAACACCCTCACTTCTTGGGATACCTCCCTCCTGGGAAAAGTCTGTTATCTCTTTTTTAAATAAACACTGCTTTATATGGTTACCTCACTGTGCTTCTCTAATGTTATACTTCAACATGTGAGGGAGCAGAATTTGTCACGGGTAACTAGTGGTATCACTGGTATCCTAAGAAGTGAGAGTATCCTGTCCCTTTTATACATTTTAGACTTTCTTTGTTCCCCAGCCCTCTTCCTCCTTATCTCTCTCCTTCCTGCTTACCTGACTAGGCCCAGGAGATGCTTGGTCAAATGGCCAAAAATGAGAAGCAGGTGGGCAAGGGAAGGGTCTAATAGAGTGACCCAGCCAGGTAGTAGCCCAGGAGGCATTAACAATTCCCTATCTGCAATCTTTTGGGAGGGGTCATATAGGCTGGTAATCTTGGTAGTTAAAGGGCTCTGGAGACATTAACATTCCAATCTCCCAGGGGTGGTCTCCAACTTCCCATTCTCAAACTGGCCTCTATTTTCTCAATCAGACCTGATTCCCTATCTAAATGGACTGCCTGTCTTTAATTCTTGCTTCAGTAGGACAAAAGAAATAAGCTTGCAGCTATGTAGGATGAATAAGTGCAGGCATGTAAAGGATCATAATTAATAATTTTGTATTATTTTCTGAAAATTTGCTACATGTTAGGTTTATCTGCTTTAACTGTTATAAAAAAATGATAGCTTCATTTTTCAAAACTCACAACATTTTAACTTCAGAGACAGTTATTTAAGCAGCAAGCACTGACTCTGTGGTACACATGACTTCCTGGGAGTCTATAAGTATTTTTCAAAACTCATGAGGTTATGCTAAAACATCATTTCTTTATATTTCCTGTGTCCCTAAAGTGGTTGTAGCTCTATTAACTGATTTATTACTTCTGCTTGGAATGCAATGTCTAATTGTTATGAAATGCAAGATAATCCAGTTCAGGTGATTCAAGGAAAATCAATGTGAAAAACAAACACCATTTTTAAACTTTGTTTATTTGTAGATTAAAGTGTAATGCCATACAATTTTAACAATCACTTAAAAAAGGATTTTTATTTGCATAAAACAGAAGCAAAACAGAAATATACGAAATAAAATGCCATCTTGCTTCAAGTTTTCAAATCAGTACTTAGAGTACCAATATACATCTATATACATCACAAGTATATTATATAAATATACTATGAGTAATCTTGAAACCACAATAAATATCAAGTAGGTTTTTAGGCACACGGCATAAGAAAAATGCAGAGTCTGCATGATTCTTGAGAGTGCTGAGTGACTCATTCTTGGATCAATTTCACACATATATTTTACACAAAATATACAGCCATCACTCACCTGACCCACAGTCATCTCTAAATCTGACCTTTCATCCCAGCATTAGTGCCTTCTCACTCTTTGATACTATTGCTCTATACAGCTATTACATAAGAAAATATTTTGCAGTTTTCTTCAACTAAATGCCTAAGAAGGTATCAATGCTACCAAAATAAGTACAGCCTATCTACACAATATATTCATAGAAATGTGCAGAGAGGCACCAACTGATGTAAATGCTCATTGTAATATTGGGAGTTACCCTGAAGGCAAACCTACAAATTTGAAGGAATACCATTTTCAATTTGCCAGTACCATTAAATCCAGAAATTATTTGAAACTGAGGTAACACCTGTTTTTTTTAGAGATAGAAATACTTGATATACACCAAAAGTACTTTAAAAAAATCCTGACAAACATGGACCTCAGTCATTGTAAGCTTTGTCTGTAATCCTTTCTGCACAAATGTAAACCAAGGAATCCAAAGGAATGCTCTAGCTGAACTGATACATACTGTTAGGATTAAAGATTACAGCCCTGGAACACCTGAGAGCGCCCTCTGATAAGTGAAGCCTAATGCTTCTCTTAGTAGAGCCAATTTGTTCATTGATAAATGAACCAAGTACAGCCTGCTGATTCCATCCAGCTACAAGTCAGATTCTGGCATATCTGGCATATCTGGCATATCTGCCATCAAATAACCTATTCCATAACGTCCATTGGGAGCTGTATCCAGAGTTGGTGATCCACTCTGTTTTCGATAAATATTTTTACCAAAATTGGGAGATGACATTTCACTTGATATCTTTCCATGAATGAGGCTTGCATCATCTCCCTCTAAGTTTACAGGCTCTTTCAGGACCCTTCCTCTCTTATAGGTCACAGATGCTAAGTTACCAGAACTATCATCTATGAGGTTGCAGCATCGAACAATGAAGACTACTGGGACGGGCAGTATTGCCAGGACCATTAGAGAGATACAGACAATCATACCCCAAGTTGGATAATTCAGAAATTCTTCAGATGCCTGTGAAAGTCAAAAGAAAAAAATTTCTTAATATTCTAATATGTACATACATCAAAAAAATATATTTGTCTCAAGTTTGTAAGCAAAGAAATCTAGGCTAGGTTTGTGACTTGCTTGTGTGCTAGAAAAGTGTGGGGGTGACATTCAAAAACTTCCAAGACTAGACCCTAAAAGGCTTGCAATTTTTGCTTCTATTTCTTAGAGTGCTATCCTGAGCTCATGATGCTTCGAGAAAGGCAAGAAAGAAAGACCACTAAGAGAGCTGGCTCTTCAACCTGAACACAACTGTGTGAATTAGCCAACAAAAGATTAAAATTAAAAAAAAAAATTCCAGCTTACCCACAGAAGTGTAAGAACCAATAAATTACCATAGTTTTCAGTCATTAAGTTTTAGATTAGTTAGTAATAGATAACCTGTTGTATGTACCAAGTTATCTTTCTAAAATCTGAAAATCTAAAATTTCAAGCACATCTGGTGCCAAAGGTTTTAGTAACAATAGCAGGCTTGATCATATCTCAGTTGTGATGTGGTCATTATTATATAATTATTGACCATACATAGTATAAGGACAGAGTTATCTTGGAAAAATAAGCACTCTGATTTTATAACAGTTAATACACATCTCATAATTATATCAATATGTAGTTAATCACCTTGAAAACAAATATAGAGATAGTCGATACTGATAGAAATCAGTTACAACAACACTTTAAAATTTAGTTATTTAGATTATGTTTACCAAGCTAATGTGTATTTTCATTGTTGTATAATATCTGAGATACAATTTAATAAAACTATATAGAAAAAAATATTTCCATATTAACATGTTTTCTGGAGTTAAAGCCTATCATTATTAGTTCATCAATGTTCACATGAAAGCACTTGCTTCATCAAGGACAAGTTAGTGATTCCCATGTGCTAAAAAAAAATGCACAATGTCTTAAAAACAACCTCAGATATTCAGGGCACCTAACATAAATCTTGAGATCCCTGAACAAAGAAAAAGTAACACCATTAAACATCAAAAAATACTATGAAGAAAACAAAAGATGAAAATCTCTAAGGTGGCTTTTCATATACTTTTTCTTAAAACAAAACTCCTTTATTTTGTATTTTACCTTATCTTCAATCCATGCATTATAGCCAGGAGGACTTAACCCCATGTTCACGATACTAGCTATTAGTAATGACAATAACATTAGAGGAGAAATATATTTCCACATATAGTAGTAATATCTGCTGGGAGCAAAGCCCAGCATATCTTTTAGATCTTCTATAAACCTGAATAAAAAGAAAGTATTTAATTATTCCTCAGATTAACACAGTTATACCAGAAAATGTGCACTATATCAATGTTTGACAGAGATTTAACTGTGAATGCCTTGTGACATTTACAATAAGTCAAAAATTCATATTAGAAGATGACTTATAAATTAAGAATATTTATAAAGTAAAATGAAACCAGTTAAGTACTTCAATTCTCATTCAGTGAAAACCCTCTTAAGCAAGTTATTGAAAAGACTCCTCCTATAGATAACTTTCTATTTTATGAGCACAACATGTGCTCAATACATGAAAAAATCCTTATATTATTTTCACATAGTAATAACTCCTTGCTATTATCAGATATCCCTCATTGGTGTTCACATTTTCCTTATTAAAAAAAAATAAAATAAAACCCTTTTCACAGTCTGCTTGAATTGAAAGAAGTTCCACATTGTATCTAGCTGATGTATCTCTCAAGTCCATGTTTAATTCTAAGTTTCTTCTCTCTTTTTGTTTCTTGCCATTTTCTGTTAAGTCAACTGTGTTATTTGCAAAGTCTACCAGTCTCCCCACAGCATGGTTCACACGTACATCTGACTCCCCATTTCTTCTAAAATATAGTTAGACCTAGAGACATGATTAGACATGGTGTTTTGTTGTTTTTGTTGCTTGCTTGTTTGTTTGGAATTTTTTTAAGTCAAGTTACTGAGGTATAGGTTACCTAAAACAAAATTTACCCACAGTGTTTGATGGCAAGGCTGTCATGGCACAGAGCACAGAGCCACTATATAGTATTCTGTTTCTCTTTATACAGCTAATAGTGAATTTTCTATAGACATTCTGGATGTCTAAAACTAGTTCTTGGTAAATTCTTTACAGGGATCATAATAACAACGAATGTTCATAATTATCTGTGGTCACTATACTAGAATATCAATTTGGCTAATTAAAAATAGATTGTTCTTTCCTTTAATATCATAGATGATTCAAATAACATCATATTGTTCCAGAAAGTCAGATTTTTCCCTGAGAAATGATTTTGCTGTTTTATTTTATTTTTTTGTTTTGTTTTGTTTTGGCATGAATGATCCTTTTTCTTTCTTTCTCTGGAATAATCTAGATTGGGACCTGGTGCTGGCCATTATGCCTATTTTTCTGTGTGCTGAAAAACACTCAACAACATTCAAATTGTCACTTACTTCAGATAATTTTCTTGAATTATAGTTTTATATTTGGTCTGGCAAATGATTTTTATGTGTATATGTATATATTTTGAGTTAGCTTTCCTTTTAACTATGATTCTATTTGTTTTTTAAATTTTTCCTTCTTTTTAATGTTCCTTTCTTTCTCTCTCTCTTTTTTTTTTTTTTTTTTTGTTGTTGTTTGTTTTTTGGTTTTTGGCAGTACTGGGGATAGAACCTAGAAAAGCTCTACCAGTGAACTACATTCTCATCCCTTTATCTTTTTATTTTAAGAAAGGATGTCTCTAAATAGCTCAGGCTGGTCTTAAACTTGGACTCCTCCTTCCTTAGCTTCCCAAGTAGCTGGGATTACAGCCATGTGCCACCACCTGACACTTCATTATTTCTTCTTTATTTAAAAATATATTCCTCTTGGATTGGGATTATACTTGCCTGGCATGTGTGAGGCACTGGGTTTGATCCTCAGCACCATATAAAAATAAAATAAATAAAATAAAATCATTGTATCTATCTACAACTAAAAATAATAAAACATATATTCCTCTTTGCTATCACCTAATTCTCACAGAATTAGGTGCTTACAGTTTTATGCTTACAGTTTTATGTTCCTTTTAATTTGGTGTACATTTCTAAAGTGTTTTTATTTTATTCACAATTATTTCCTAAGTTGCACCTCTCTGTTTCAAATCTTTCTTTTTGCTATCATTTTTTAAATTTTTAAATAATTCTGATATTATGCTATCCTTTCATAGTATCTAGCAACTTTGAAAAATTATTTTAGTTTGCTTTGAAATAGCACTGGTTTTTAATTAGTTTTCCTGTGTGCCTTTTGTTATCTGCAGGGATAATCATTATACTCCTCTCCTTTTTTTTCCTTAAAATAATTGTTCTTAAGACAAAACCACCTTTGAATGAAATAAATTTTCTTGAATGTTTTGCAAAGAGAGATGAATATATTTTCTCCTTTTCTGCAAAGTCATCAAAGATTGCTTTACAATAACTCAAATCTACTACCTCTGCTCTCCACCTCATGTTTATATTCACTTTCTTTTTTACATCACTCTATTAAATGAGGATTGTGATTCCATCACATTCTCTGCAGTGCAACATTTGGTCTTGAAAGGGAACTTTAGTTTGTTAGTTTCAAGAGGTTTTGCCCCAGCATTGATAACTTTATCGCATTATATCCCTTTGCAATTCTTAAAATTAGAGCAAGGAGCCTATGACATTTCTCCCAGCTTAGGCATGTCTTCAGTTTAGCTGGGAACATTCAGCAGAGAAGAGCTGCCAATGACTGGGGAAGTATCAGAAACCCAGCTGCATGACTCTGTGTCTCTCCCACTGAAGTAATACCTCCCAAGTCCTGTGGATGAATTTTTTAAATTAAAAAAAAAAAAAACTCTTGCCATATTTTTTTGCCTCCAGATCATTATCCTATTCATTTTCATTTTCTTCATGTTTTTTCCTGATCATTAAATTGCAATGCTACAACATTTTCTTTTTCTGCATTTGAATTATTGGCTGTCTCAGACATTGAGGTTTTGATTGCCTACTTTCTCTCAATCTGTCTGTAGAAATATAGGTAATAGTGGCAGAGGAAATTGAGCAGAACCGAGCTCATAGAATTGTTGAAGGTGAACAGGAAAAATATAAAATTGCTCCAGAGTCATAATGGAAGGGAAAGTAAGAATTTTATACTGCTCTTAAGACAAAATATGACCTTTGAAGATGGAGAGATCCTGACCATATAATAAGAGTACCTTCAGGTTTGTTACAAACTGCTAAAATGCCTTCTACATAACTGCATTATTTTGCATTCCCACCAGCAATGAGCAAGAGTTTCTGCTATTCCATATCCTCATCAGCATTTTGTGTAGTCAGTGGTATCTCAATATTGCTTTGATTTGCATTTCTCTGATGATATATAATATGGAACATCTTTTGATATGCTTATTTGCCATCCATACAGTATTTTTATAAGGTATAAAGGTCAATGAATGTCACACAGCTCTATCATTGCTATTGCAATGATATAAGTATGTAATCATTAAATGTAGGCTTCCTGCCCTTCCTGGCCTGGAGCTTTTGACAATTGAAAAACTCATTTGATATCAGTTTAAGCTTTGTCACAACTCATTCGATATCAGTTTGATGTTCCTAATGTCAGTTAAGAAGATTCTGGTGTTCACTTAATATACATTCCTTCCTACTTTACACAGGCTTTGATAACCTGAAGATTTTCCCCTTCAGTTCATTTGTTAATTAGAGGCAATGAGTTTAAAATAATTTGGACAAAGGCATAAAATAATATGTGTCTGGGGCCAGGGTTGTGGCTCAGTGGTAGAGCGCTTGCCTAGCATGTGTGAGGCACTGGTTTTGATCCCCTGCACCACATAAAAATAAATAAAATAATGGTATTGCATCCATCTACAACTAAAAAAAAATTTAAAAAGAGAATGTGTCTTCTGAGATTAATCTGATGCTTCATTTCACATCAATTTATATATATATATATATATGTATATATATATATATATATATAATATATGTTTTACATAGTCCAGAGGTTTAGATATAAAGTGAATTCAAGTAATGTCTCCGTATGAATATGATGTTTGGGTACAACAAATTTTACATATATAACCCAGAACAGGATATATCATTTACCAAAATCATCCTCCTAAATACAGCATTAGGACACAAACAGTCCTCCCATAATATAGTTTTGCACAATAATTGGGAGATAGGCTCTAGATTAAATAGAAATGGCTTTGCAACCCAGATTGGCCACTATCCAGGAGTATGATGACCAAGTCACTAGGTCTGTAAACCTGGTTTTCTTCATCTATGAAATGTGGATAACAAAGTAACTCAAAAGAACTTTGTCTTGGAACAATGACAACATTCCCTAGCTCTTGGGATTTAATCTGATAATCAGAATTAAATCAAAGCTCCAGACTTCTACATTATATTATATCTACACAATTCTAAATACTCACCTAAGAGAGGAATAAATATTACTAAAATTGTTGAATGAACAAAAGCCTGTAAAAGATTTGATTTTGTAAAGAATTTTCCCTCTATTCATTTCTCTACTTTTCTAAATGAATTATGTATTGATAATTGGTGTTTTCAAACTAGAGATGAAAAATGAAACCATAAAAACAAACATACTTACTTATCAATGCCATAAACAAAGCTTACAGCAATATTCTCCAGTATGACTACAATTAGCAGAGGCAATGTAGCAGAATAATCATCAAACATTGTAACAAAGTAATTTCCAGAGCGTTGCACAAATATTAGGCCAATACTAAATGCCAGAAGACAACAGATAACTGGAGGAAATGAATAAATGGGAAAAAGAAAATGAGCCCCCAATCAAAGACAAATCTTTTAAGCTTCATTATTATTAGATTTAAAGAATAATTTTCAATCTCCACAATTTGTTATAGGTAATACCTTTCCTGATACTAGGAGTTAGGCTACTTGGGATTAACCTGAGCAGTAATATTAATTCACTATAAAAAATTACTCATCTCACCATGTCTGAGGAAACTCATTACCAAACACAGACAATATATAAGGCAAAATTGAGAGAAAATTTAAAAAGAATAAATTTCCCTATTCTAATTCTATTATTAATATCAAAGTGACCTTTAAGGTGGCATGCCCTCATAGATCTTCTTATATTTACTAAAGTTCTATAGTTTTAAACTCATAAGGAGTCTAATGTGGCTTATCATAAGATGTAAAAACCCAGGTATTTTATACTGGATTGAAATATAGTTCCCTTTAAAACATAACTGGAAAAATATGACCAGAACTTGCCTCACCACCAACTTACATTTATATCTTTATCTTGTCTGAACAGGTTAATTTGGAAACTAATGATGACAGGGTTGAGTAATCTGATTACCCAAATAATAATTAAGAAAAAACATCTAAATGGAGCTTTCGCAGTAATATATAACAAACTTCTAAATAGTTACACTTAATGTAAAAACTTTGAGAGGCTTTTGGGACCCATACAACATTCCCAAATTCTTGTTAGACTCTTTATTCTCTTTCTTCTTTTCTTTTCTTTTTTTTTTTTTTTTTTTTTTGTTGTTGTTGGTGGTGGTGGTGGTGGTCTTGGTGTTGGTGGAGATGTAAAGGAAAAGATAATCACTGATTCCCTTATCTGAGTTATCTGAGTCATACTATACTAAAGAAGAAAAAACTTACCTAACAAAGATAATAAGGTAACAGTTCAGAGTAAATATAGCTTGAAGTATAAATATGACCCCAACAGACAGGAAATGGGAAAAAGAGTGCATTTCCCTTTGCTCTTTCCAAATGAGTCTTCCAGTGGGAATCCCCTGAATTCTCACTGTCCCTAGTGTTTTCCCCTCTACATGTTACTTTTTCCTAAGTTTTGCATGCTCCCAACTATAAGAAGGAATGGTTTGTGAGAAGGTGGCAAAGACAAAACTGTAAAGAAACTTTTTTAACCGATATCAGGCATCATATTGATATTCAGAAGTAGAAATGGCTTTCTGTGAGAAAATAAAGAAGTTAAAAAAAAGGAGCTTATCATTTTTGTTCAGCTACTTAGCAGGACTTATAAATGTTTAAAAAACTGCTGAAATGAAATTGCTTTGCTCACACATACACATACACATGTGCACACATTCTTAAAGCATCAAGTGATAAAGGTATATATCAGAGTTATTTACACATACATTATTACTAAATTGTTCAAAGCAAAATAAGGTGGCCTTGGGATATTTGTGCACCACTGCCCAGCATTCAAAAATCACCTGTGTATCTTTTTACAATTTTATTCTACCTTCCTCGCCAGCCAGTACTGTTCCTATTTGTTCATGGCTACCTTAATGGTCTCTTTATCTTCATTTATATGTTAACTAAAGCTAACCTCCAATGGCTAAGAAGGTGCATTCCCTTTCCAATTGAACTGCTATCTTTTTCTCTAAAGTTCCATCATGTAATTAGATCACTAGCTTCTTCTGAACTATTATAACATCTCCATTAATCTATCAGTTCATTAAAATGATATAAGATTTATTTAATCTCAATGTTAGCACTATTGTGTTTTGAGAAAAGGATATTTTATATATTTGTATCTATTTTGTGATTTATTTTATATTCTTTATGTTCCTCAAATACAAGGATAACACAGTACAGAACTGGTGCTATAATAATCATATTAATATTAAACATGGTCATATTTATAACCATATTGATAAATTGTTTTATTTTATTTTCTACCTAGAGACATTAATTGCTAGTAAATTACAATTGTTACATATGAGTACTGGATTTGGGCTTATCATTAATGATAAGCATTTTTGATTGAAGATTATTCAATCTGAACTATTCTAGTTATAATTATTTGACTTGTATACAAAATAATCCATGGACCCTCCATGACTTTGTTCTAGTCTCAGTACATCATGTTAATGGCATTACTATTAATAAATAAAAATATAAATATTTACCAATGAAGAATTAAATATAACCTATACTAACCATATTCTTTATATAGTATGTAAGTATATATTAAAATTTTAAAATGTCAGTGGATATTAATAAAATCCAAAGCCTAACACTTTCCTGTTCACATCTCTAAATCTCTCACCAAGAATAAAATGACCTCTATCAGTTTAATGAAAAGTCAAATGCATAAAAACTCACCAGTAAGAATTTCCTTCCTCACTTTGAAAGTATCCACAATGGGTGTGATGATCCCTTCAATGGTCCCAAACATGCTACCAAGCCCTAAATTTATCAGCATGAGGAAAAACATCACTGACCAGAAGGGAGATGCAGGGAAATGTGTCATGGCTTCTGTGAAGGCGATAAAAGCTAAACCAGTACCCTGGACTGCCTGAAAAATACAGAAAAAAAAATGCAATGTTAATACAGAGCAATATCACCTTGGAAAGGGAAGGGAAATCTCTAAATAATGGCCAGGGGCTACTAGGAATAAGCTGACATAATTTAACTTGTTAGATCATGCTCTCCTTCTCAGATTTAATTAGATCAAGTAACCCAAATAATGAAATTCTAATTTAGCAGAATTGCTAAACAGTGTATGCAATTACACTGTGATATAGTCTAAAGATTTCACAAGGATCCTGAAATGATATATTATATTAAATAATATATAGTAATTTTGGCTCTGTTAACTCATTACATCCCATTGTCCCAGATATGGAATACCTAAAAAAACTAAAAAATATATATATCTTATGTAATTATAAAATATAGAATTAGTATAGTATATAATATGTAATATTATATAATAAGGATATAGTTATAATATTAACATATTGATATAATATATATAAGCTCTATATTATTACTTTCAAAATTTTCAACACACCTATATCAATTTCATTGAAATACAGAATTGAAAACTTGGTGTTTACTAGGTTAAAATATATGAATATGAGTAATGATTTATTATCATAGAAACAGAAATACAAGTGCATATGTACCTATTTCTGGACAAAAGCTTAGTATTGATCAATTAGTAGTTTACCAACTGGTATAAAGAAAAAAAATAGACTATGAATACTAAACTGTTTTAACTTAAAAAAGTGTGAATGTGAAATAAAAAAATATGAACAGAATAACTGGAAAATAAAAAGCCAATTTTCAATCTTAAAAGAAAAATCCACTACATTTACCCTTTTCTACTTCTGATATCTCATCTCATTACCAAATATTAAAAAAAGTTGGTCCAGCAGAATGAAATGAAATTACTAGCAAATATTAACATGAGTTTATTTCTGATAAACATCACAAATATTGAATTCTAAAATATCAACTTACTTTTAAGAAACTAAACCTCTAGCCAAACTTTGAGTTGATTGTGTTATTTTATGAATACAACAGATATATCACAATTTTTTTAGAAACTTGCAAAAGCAAATTAGGAATTATGTTTCCTTATGAAATCCAAGGTTATTATGTCAAAGGGGGCTTCATCTATAATCTCAAACATTATTCTTTATATCAGTCTCAAGTAGAGTTTAGTTATCTAAAGCCAGATGATAGTGGCCAATTTTACCACCATATCTTTATTTTTGACAATACAAGGAAACACTGAAAGCCAATACAAGGGTATTTATTACTGTTTACTAATCTCTTGCTTATTAAAATATGTAATAATGGCTAAGAGGAAAGACAATCCTGACTTTTTGAATATGGAGGTCATGGAAGGCATTCAGACAATGATTCAATGTATAGCAAATGAGTCATAATTCAAACTCGATGTTAAAAACAAGAAAGCTATCAAACTACTCATCATCCTAGGATAAAAAAAAGTCTTTTTATTTATATTCACATTTTAAATTGCTCTGGCTCAATCAATAAAATGGCTTTTTAAAATAAAGCAAATCTTCATGCTGTGAGAAAGTATGTTCTCTGCAATGAAGCATTTGAATTTTGAAACAGCATGATATCATCTGGACATTTTAAAGGCTATTTTTCAGGAAAAAATCTGCTGGATAATGCACATTTTAACAGTATAATAATTATTTCATTGCTCAAACATGACCTACTAACTTTATTTAGCTCATCTTTGATTTGGCAGGAGTTGAGATGAAGAACAAAAAACTCCTCTTCTTTCACTTTCTGAATGATGTCATAAACTAAGTGATAATCTTCAGCAGTAATTCGAGAAAGATTGATATGATGGGGAATAATATCCTGACTAATGTTTCCCATTTTCAAAAATTTTATGATCATCTCAGAATTTCTGAAAAATAGAACAACATGTGAATGAGCACGCAGGTTCTTTGCCACATATTTTCTGTACAATTATGCCATCAAAAGCAAATGGAAATTAATTGTCCATACTGTGCAATGCATTTCTCATTGACAACATTTGCTTTGAACCCCAGAACTGCAAACACCACCAATGTCGCCAGAACAGAAGTGAAAAAATTGATGAAAGACACCAGAACAGCATCAAAGTGGCAGTTGTTGTCTCTCTTGTTGTAGCTTGAAAAGGCAATGACGCCACCAAATCCCAGACCTAAGGCAAAGAACACCTGAGTAGCAGCTTCTCTCCACACCTTGGGCTCCAGCATTATTTCAAGCTGTTTGAAATTAAACAGAATAGAAATCAGCTACAAAATAATTAACTCATATGGCAGTAGTTCTATTTTTAAATAAATTACAATGACATTTATGCACCCAAAGGGTATTAAAATCTGGAGGATAATATGTTCTTAAGCAGAAATCTTTTCTTTTTCAGAGAAAGAATCAAAGAATATGAATAGGAAAGACTATCAAGCCTTTACATGGAGGCTTTACTAATATCAAAATTCTTTATCTTATATAGGAATTTTGAGTATTTTACAGCAAATTATCACAGAAGCATATGAAAGAGAAAAAAATTATCTTCAATTATTTCCAATTTGTCTTTTTTTTCTTTCCAAAGCAAAATAAGTCAATTACTAGTAAAGGTTAAATAATTATTTTACTAAATACTCTTCCATTCTGTGTATTCTGGTGGAAATCTAGTGGTTGAAGCAGAAAACAATCATCAACTTGGTAGAGTTGAACTATGTCAACGTTGTTTCAGAGTTTTTATTCAAAACTTTCCTGAAAGATTTTTTTTTGAGAATAGAAGAAATTTAACTATGCAATCTATAAGAAACCCTTTCAGATACAATGTTCTAATGTTCTGAATCTGTGAACACATATTTTAAGTAACTATGGCTTTACTTCTTAGGTTACTATCAAATTATTTCAAAGACATAAACAAAACTTTTAAATAGACCAACTATTATTAGATATAGTTGACATAGACCTCAATAGACATTTAAGTTCTATTTTAATAGTAACTAATGTTTAAATTGTACTTTTTACCTCTGTAGTGGAATTAACCCTATGAGAGCAGGGTCAAACATGGTTAACAAATGAACTCCACAGAGTTTCAGATCCTGATTCTGACATTTAATGATTGAATAATAGTGAGAAAAGAATTTCAGCCTCCTCAACAGAAAGACGAAAGAAACAAGACATGCATAACTATCACAGTACCTACCCTACTTTAAGTGCTCAATAATTGAAAACATATATAAACTATAGTAGCTGACACACTGATAGGCATCATATATAGCTTATCTTGTTTAAAATTCACAACAGCCCATGAAGTTGTGGTTACTATTATCTGATCTTTCAAAGGCCAGTAAAACTCCCTAAGATTTCACAGAAGTTTTGTGGTCGAAGTAAAATATGAAAATAGGTAAATTCCCAAAAGTCATGCTCTCTCAGGTGTTAGAATTTGTTGTTTCATTTTAGTCCTTATTATTTAAAAAAAAATTATTAAATATTCTTGTCAAACATAATCATGATTATATTTATAATTTATGAACAGTTAACCAAGAGCTTTGTAATATTTTGAACAACCAATTAAAAAAAAAAAACAGTTAACTAAGATACATACAACGTTCATTCACCATTTTGCATTACCAGTTTGAGAAATGCTGGTCAGACATGCAACTACCTATCTCAATTTGGCCCACTAGATGGCAGGAAATACCTATTTACTAAAGGCAGTGTTCAGATTTCTTCAGATTTCTTCGATTTAGTTGTTTCAAAGTATTTTGCATACTTAGGTGCGTTTTTTACTCTACATAAACATTATAAGTTAAAATTTAAAACTACTATCATTTTTATATTAGCTATCATATCCTACATGCCGACCTAATACAGTAACTCATTCAATAGTGAATGAAAAGTGAATTAAGAAAAAATTAACATTTTAATAGTAATTCCTACTCCAGGTTAAAAATCTTAATTTATGCTGCATTTTTCAATTGTGGGGTCATGTAAAGGTCCTATATCAAATTCTAAAATATCTGTGTAAATCAAATGTTTAGAATTGTTACAAGAAATTGACAATTTAGAAAGTAGATAGATTCCAGAAATTCACAAAGAATTTGGTTGTCTCAAGCTCAGAAAATATATTTTTTTTTCCAATATTATAGATATAAATGTTTGGGATCATTAAGTATGGCTCATTTCAAGCAGATTTTAATTATAATGGTGGCTGAAATTTATAATTCTAGTTTCTCCCTGAGGACAGGTTCCAACAACTCTAAATTACACAGGACTTTTGAACTCGGCAAGAAAACCAGACACCAATGTCAGCATTTTTGCGACAACAGAGTAATATCAACTCAGAACCAGACACAGAGAGAACACAGCTGCGTTTAGCTCCTATCAAGGCAGCTGCCAGGAGACGCAGAGAATTCCACAGAAGTGAATCCCTCCTGCCCAGTCACAGCCCGTACGAGCTGCACATTAGCCGTTCAGATAAATTCCAACTTCTGAATGACTTTGGAAGCTGTCTTTATACTGTCATACCTTTATGTCTGCCTATGTCTTTATACTGTCATACCTTTATGTCTGTCATACCTTTATGTCTGTCTTTCCTACTAGCATCAGGAAATTCATAGTGAGGAGCCTTTCATTATAGTGAATAACAAAAATTTGTGCTCCCCAAAATTTATTTTTGAAGGCCTGCCAAATCAAACTAACAAGTTATGATCAAGTCCCCAAGTTCTGAATAACCAGTTTCCCTGTGCCTAGCACTGAGTTCAGCTCTACTAAGTTGAATGACAGTGTGAGTTCTAATAACTCTAGGAAGCCCAGTGAGAATTTTTCTGAAATATATAAGCATTTATAAAAATTTCTAAGATAAGCACTACACATATTTTTTTCCAGGAGATACAAAGCCACAAAACAAAACAAAAACTAAAAAAAATTTAGATTTTCTACAAAACAATATTCTAGAATGTAGAGGGGTGGGCATCTTTAACCTAGGCCCATGGATTTCAGGTGATCTGCTAATCTCCTGAAACTCCAAGCAAATTAATATGCTCATTATGTTCGTATCTTCTGATAGCAATATACTATTGTTGGTTTTTCAAATGATTTCAGGACACAAAAAAGGCTAAGAACCACTGAAATAGAAAGGGAAGAATAAGTGAAGATTGAAAGGTTCTAGAATTTGCTGTGAAAATTGGAAGTTAATTTTAAGAGAAGGATTTTTGAAATTTAAATTCTGATCATCTTAGTCTAAAAGTAAAATGGGACCTTTAACATTGGAGATAGATAAAATTAATTATAGATATATAAACATTTTAGTTTTGCTAGGATGGTTAACATAATTATAATTTAAAAGCCTAATGTAGTCTGTAGTAGTGGCACTCGCCTGTAATATCAGCTGCTTGGGAGGCTAAGGCAGGAGGATCACAGGTTCACCAACATAGAGGTACTCTAAGAAACTCAGTGAGACCCTGTCTCTGAATAAAATATGAAAAAAAGGACTGGGAATGTGGCGCAGTGTTTAAGCACCTCTGAGTTCAATCCCTGGTACCCAAAAGAATAAGGGGGAAAAAGCCTAATGTACATATGTTGGAACAATTATCCCTGAAATGTAATGTGGAAATATATTTAACAATATACATGAATCTTTCCTGATGATACACTTTAAATAGAAGTATGGCACATACCTTGGGGGTAAACATGTGGCGGATACCATCAATTGAGCCATTTAAAAGGAGTGCTCTAGTTAGGAAGCATATAAGTACCACATATGGGAACAGAGAACTAAAATACATAATCTGCAAGAAAGAAAAATAAAATTATATGAGATTCACAAAAAAACTATTTTTACAGTTAAAACTGTTCTTCTTTTATATGTATTCAGAGTCACAGTTTCTATAACTAATACTAATATTAATGACTTATAAAGCCTTCTTTTAAGAATAGATTTTAGTCTTGATTCAGCCTTATCAAAGATCCTATTTGAGGCATAATGAAAAATGCTAAAAGTTTATTTTTCATTTTTAAATGGTAGATAATAATTGCATGTATTTATAGGTGCAGTACAATAATTTAATACATGTACACATGTGTATACATGTGTAAGCACCAAATAGGGGCAATTAACTTGTTAGGAACCTTCAAATTCCTTTCTTCTAGTTAGTTTGAGATATATAATAAATTATTGTAAACTATAGTCACTCTATTGTGCTACAGAACACTAGGATTTATTCCTCCTAATTGTATTTTGGAACCTGTTATTCAACCTCTCTCTATCCCTGTCCTCTCTCCCCATCTCAGCCTCTAGTGACCATCCTACTCTCAGTTTCTATGAGATGAACATCTTCAGTTTCCACATGAGTGAAAATGTGCAGTACTTATCTTTCTTGCCTGCTTATTTCAAATAAGATAGTATCCTCCAATTCCATCCACATTATTGTAAATGATAGGATTTCATTCTGTTGGCTAAATGGCCAAATAGTGTGTATGTGTGTGTGTGTGTGTGTGTGTGTGAGAGAGAGAGAGAGAGAGAGAGAGAGAGAGAGAGAGAGAGAGAGATATTAAGGAAACTTTTACTTAATCTCTTTTGAAATAATAGTACATAGATATAATACATCTAGAATAGTGTTGATTTCTTATAGTTCACAAAACAAGCAACATTGACAATAAAAAACTAATTCCCCCCCCCCCAAATTCCTACTTCTATTTAAGTTTTTCTTTTCTTTTAATCAAACTTCCATTATAATTCTGATAAATTTTACAAAGCAGAGAATGGTCTCTACACTGTCTCCTATACAAACTGAACAACTAACCAACTAACCGTGTAAAATTTTTACCTTCTGCTTCAGCAACTTTTCCCACTAAATTAAACAGTTCAGCAAATAGTTAATCACTTCAAAGGAAAGGTTCTCGCCAAACATTCTACCACCTTGAAATCTCCATAGGTCTAAAATGTTTCAGGTTTGAAAGCAAACTTCTCAATTTCCCCAAAGCTCTTCTCAACTATCTTCTTTCAGAAAATAGTCCGCCATCCATTCAGTTGCTGAAGCAAAACATCTAGAAGCAGTCCTGGACTATTTGTAATAGTCTTTCAACTGTTTTTTTCCATGCTACCCTCGGGCTATATCATTCACTTCTTTTCACAGAGTTTCTAATACCATTGGAATTAAAGGCTCATTGCTCCCTCTGGCTAGCAAAGCTGTGCACTAGAGAGCCTGCTGTCCTTCTCTCTCCCCTGCTGAGCTTTGGTCCTTCAGACCTTTGTTGTCTTGTGGGTGTACTAAGTTTGCACCTTTCCCTCTTTTGCAACTAACTTGATCCTCTTTATTACTTAAAGCTCATCTTTATCCTCTCCCATAAGTCTTCCCTGACCACCCAAAACAAGGCCTTGTGTTTTTCTATTCTGTATCTCCCATGTGCCTTTCCCCTCTGCCCCAGGAAAGGTAATGATATAACCTTGTTTGGTTTGGTTTGGTTATTTTATGACAACACTTAGCACTGCTGAAATTGTTTGTGTTCAATTATTTTCTGTACCCTCTCCTGGAATATAAGCTCTGTGAGGGCCAGGGTGTTTTCTATTCACTACCATCTCTCAAAGAGCTGACATGCCACAGTTATATGCTATATATCTGTGGAAGGAAGGACTGTGGGTTGGGAGGCAGAAAGAATGGAGAAAAACTTCCATCACATAGCATGGCTCAGGTCAGGAAAGAGACTGAATCCAATATTTACTAAAAATGACATATAAGAAAAAGCATGACAGTAATTTGCATTTCCTATATACTTTTACCCACTTAATCATCACAATTAAACATGTGAAAGACCCAAAGAAAAATGTTATGTATAAGATCTCAGAATATTAAAAATCAAAATAATAAATAAAATATCTATATTTTACTTTAATTAGTTGTAAAAAATACAGTTGTCCAATTATTATAGGTTGTTTTAATACTTTGATTATATTTCTTCACTTACATTTGTGGCTTTATTTTTCTCCCTGCTCACTTTCAGTATCTTTTAAATTTATCATTTGTCTTTATTTCACTTGATTTAAAGCTAGGTCTTTTATGATTCTTCTTCACAAGTGTTTAAAAATATTCAAAAGCATGAATTCTCTTTTGTATAATATCTTAAACTTTTTCTTTTTTGGACAAAACTCCAATCTGCTACCTCATTAGTGACTTAAATGAATTCCATTAATCCCACTTATTTTGAAAGTAGAAATGAAGGTTACATAATAAAATAATCTGAATAGGTAAATTATTTTTCCAAAAAATAAACTTTTTAAATTTTATATTTCTATTTTATTTTTTACTCTTAATTATTTTACATTTATATTTTACTTTTATATTTTTAGTAACATTTCAAAGTAGGCACTAAGGGAAGAAAAGTTTCCTCTTATATTTTTTCCAAGCTAATCAATTCCAACAAATCCTCAATATGTCCCTCTTCCCAATGATTATAACCAATTGATCACCAAGTCCAATTGATTCTGCCACAGATATTACACAGCTCTCTTTCCATCCTCAGTGACATGCCACTTTCATTCTGACAGTAGTTCCAGATTATCTTTCCTCCACATTCTGGCAGCTCCTCTCTGAATCTGAGAAATCCAATATTCATACTACTTCCAGCGTGAGCTTTCTAAAGATCTCATGGTGTCACTGACCTGATAAAAATCCTCAAATATTCCATAGTTTTTGTTAAGTCAAAGCCCATTATTTTGTCAATATCCACAAATACCTCAATATCTGTAATCAACTTACATCTCATGCTTTGTTTCCCACAAACTGCACAAATTGTAGGTAAAAGTCACACAGGAGTACTCAGTAATCCTTGGGCTTTAAGCATGCTGTTTTCTCTGTCTACAGTGTCCTCTCTGAATTTTCTGGAAATCTTATCTTCAACCATCAGATCTTAGCCCTAAAGTTACCTCCTCTTTGAAATCTTACCCCCAATTCAGGTTAATTTCAAAGGTTACTTTGATTCTATCAAGAACTTTCTCTATTACTGCACTTATGATACATATCTATCTATACCATTAAATTGTGAGTTTCATGAGGGAAAGATTATGGTCTATTAATATTTGCATATCCTTCAGTGCCTGATATATAGTATATAATCAAAAATATTGAACATTGAAAAGAACTTACATGAAATTAAATTTGCCTTTTTGTACATATTCCCTTAAAATTATTTTCATCCTATAGTATTTCTTAATTTCATATTAATTATATAATCAGACTTATTTCAATTTTCATTTATTGATTCAACACATATGTGAGTTCTTAAAGACACTGATCTGGATACAGTGATAAGATAACTAATATAACTTCCTAACAAGGAACAGAAATATTTCAATCATAAAATACAGAAAAATAACAATCAATATTTTAAACAAAAGTTGTACTTAGTAGCTCACATTTCAATCTTATTCTTCTGTGAGCAGATATAAGGATAAAATATTGAATTATTAAATTCCAAGATGCAAAAGATATATCTTAACACAATGCAGAAGCATTCCTGTTGTTTTTAAATAAATTTTTTTGCGTTTAATCATATGGCTCTAATCTTATTACATCAAAAAAGACAGCTGTACAATATCTTTAAAAATAGGATAAATTCAACCTTACTGGCTTTATATAGCACAGACACATCTAGATATTATATACATTGCTACCCAAAATTATTTTTTAAATATTTTTTTAGTTGTCAATGGACACAATGCCCTTATTTTATTTATTTGTTATGTGATGCTGAACATGGAACCCAGTGCCCCATACATATGAGGCATGTGCTTAACCACTGAGCCACAACCACAAGTCCCCCAAATTATTTTATTGTATCCATTATTACCTAAAGTTCCTTTATCATACATACTACACACATTGTTACCTAAAATTGTACACATTGTTATTTTCACATTGTTAACTAAAATTATTTTGTGAATTTGTGGTTTATTGCCTCTGCCACTAGAATAGAAATTCCATGAAAACAGAAACCTCATCTGCTTTATAAGTTTTTTATAAATTTTTTTATTAAGCGTTCAATAAATATTTGTTACACAATCAGTGAAAGCCTGAATCATCCCCAAGATGTCCAAAAGTATGTACTTTTAGAATAGGGGGATGAAACAATGTAATATATTCCATTGGCTAATTTTTTAGATTCCCTTCAACCTTTTAGTTAAAACACTTCACAGCAAGTATTTTAAGAAAAAGGCAGGAAGATCTTGAGTTCAAAACCAGTCTTAGCAGATTAGCAAGTCACTTAGCAACTCAGCAAAACCCTATCTCTAAATAAAATATTTTTTAAAAAAGGGCTCTGAGGATATGGTTCAGTGGTTAAGCACCCTTGGGTTTCAATCTCTGGTACCAAAAATAAATAAATAAATAAAGAGTTTAGCAATCAAAATATTGTAAAAAATAATTTTGTTTTGCTGAACTCTTAAAAAAACTAGAAAACATAATAAACTAGTTTTTCTTTACATCTTATCTTCCTTTTCCTTTATTATAAAAACACCCTCAGAAAGAATCATTACTTGTGAGATTTTGTCACCACTTTTAGTTCCATTTATGAGCTATTTGATTCTGGACAATTATTTATTCCTTCCAAGTTTGTCAACTTTGTGATAAAATGAGGATAAAAACATTCATCTCATGACGAATAGATACAATGAAGTAATATATGCAAAATATTTAACACAGTTCTGGCAGTAACTGCAAAGCAGTACTGGTAGAAAACATTATTTTGGAAGTAACTTTTAGAGGTTCTCATTTCTGTACTTTCTCTTTGAGTAGGGATCCCCTTAATAGACGATGCCATGGGGAGACAGTGTAGCCTCTGACCAATGATGCTGAGCTCTACCACTGAGGAACTGATTTGTTACAAGGTCTCAGTCCTGAAAAGCATTCCCCCACCCTCCATGATCCCCATATTGGATCATAGTTCTGTTCTCTGTATCCACACAGAACAACCTTATTCTTCTTTTGGTTTGACTAAAAGAAGATTGTGATCCCAGAGCAACTACTTCCCCTCTCTATAAAGAAGGGAAAAATAAGATTTCAATTAAACCCAGTAGATGTGGCCTAACTGTGGTGTGTCTACCTGACCCCAAAGGATCATGACACTATCACACCCCTTTTAAATCATGCAGTTTCCAATTAGCATGTGAGCATATGTGTTGCATGTGTGTTCTGATGAAGCATATCACAAGCTAACTCATGTTTTTTCTTTTAGTTGCTAAATTCTCTGAGAAAGTTTTACATATACAACATCTACACCATATTTCTTTACTCTGTACTGGTGTAACTATTTATTTGGAGGGATTTTTTTTGGGAGGGTAGGGCAAATACAGAACTTTATATATATGCATACATACATAAATGTAAACGTATATATACATACATGTATATATACATTCCTCATAACTTTCATTTATTATATTATCACCTTGTTCCAGATTGAGAAATTATAATAATTTTTCATATTACTGTTCATTTTACTTATAGTTAATTTTCTTCCCAACTGGACTATTAAATTCTTTCTTTAGATTTTACCCAAATGCCACTGTCTCCCGGAGTCTTCTCATCAAAACAATAAATTATATGTGCTATATACATTGTTATATTTCATTTGATATATTACATGACATTAGGAAAAAACAACAATATTGCTGAAGAAATTTCAAATGTTCTCCTCACAAAAAATGTTAAAAATTTTAGGTGACAGATATGTTAATTAGTTTGATTAAATCTTTCCACATTATGCTCAAAAATCATAATACTAACTTTGTACCCCATAAATATACACAACATTGTCAATATGTAATAACAAAAGTAAAGAAGTACTATTTTTAAAAAAATGAGCAGCTCTTTGGTGATAAGATAAATACTAAGAAAAAAAAGGAACAAACTTTGGTAGTAAAAGAACTTGAAAACAATGATTTTTTTTAATAGCTGGCTCATCACAATTGGTTCTCTTTTTATACATGCTTATCTTAGAAATCATTTAAATGTGGTCAGATCTGGATTAAATTCTATTCCTTTATTTATAATCTAACTGTAATGTGACTCTGACATAGAACACATTGTTTATGCTTACTTAAACATTTAATACAATAACAGTTTTGAAAGATCTAAAGATATTCAGATGTGTTATGCATTGTATTTACTGCTTCAATGGCAAAATAGCATAAAGTTTCCAGTGGGAAGATAAATGCAAAATGAACTATGATTTATAAGTTAAAATGTCATAATTATTTTTAATTTAAAATAACAAGAAGCAAAGATGAATTAGATAGACTTCTGACCCTGAAAAGTTCACTAGCTAGTAATTTCAAACATCAGAACGATAGGCATTTTAGCATTATTATCACTGAACACAGGTTCTGGATTTAGACAGATTTGTGCCATGAAACTTTGGGCAAGTTACCTAATTTCTCAAACCTCTTTTTTTTCTCTGTAAAATGGGCCTGAAAAATAGCAATTACTTCTGAGAGTTACTTATATAATTATAAACTATAACAAGTAGTTATCCCAGTTCCCAGAGCAAAATAAACATGTACTAAATAGTGACTTCTACTATTGTTCTTGCACAAATTGTTGTCTTTACCAACATACTATTATTGTTGGTATTATTATTACTATTATTATTAATACTACTGTTACTATTACTATTTCCATTCCTACTAATAAATGATGGTGAGTTACCCTGAAAAAAGATACATGCATTCTGTAGAACAGCAACAACAAGCCAAGACATCTAGAATACACTTAAGGTATTTTCAACTCCAGCTTCTTCAAATTTTCAATTTGTCCTGGTAGACAAGCTCTTAAGTCTTTAATATGACTCTGAATTCCCTGTTATTATCAAAACTACCTAATTGATGTTTAGAACTTTAAGAAACATTCCATACTACATAATTTTAAAATTCTTTATGCAACGATTCCTTAGAATCCCTACAGAAGAGAAATGCATGATATAAAACAGAATAAATGCATTATTCATTACACTACTTTCCCCAGTTTCCAAGATTGGAACTAAATGGTAATGAGAAAATTGAAACATAATGGCCAACTGAATAAATAACAACAATGACAAAAACAAAGGTCTTTTATGTACGGACAAAAATTTTGAAGATTTTGCTGAAATAAGGAAAGGTAACACATGACATTAAATTTCACTATAAAATACTTATATCTTTATTTATGTCCTTTCCTAAACACATTTTCAAAAGCGTTTTTCCACCAGTCTTTACCTAGAATAAAATGCTATACGAATTTGTGACAACTTGGAGTGGGAGGTAAGGGAATGGTGCTTAGTAGAATTAGGAGTGGCTCTAACATACTAACTTTTCCAGAAGACTGGATGCCTTTGATCATTGCCAAGCAAACCATGACCCAGGCAGCCAGCAAGCAGACAGTCATCTTCCAGTTCAAGCCCCCACTTTCAGAAATGGAACTGGAAATATTCAGGGCTTCTCTGTACCAGTAGTAGGTGGTAGCAGAACTTTTTTCACATTCTGGCTCTATCACTATAGAAAGAAAGGTAACACAAGAAATCATTTCAGATTATATAGAGAAATGAGTCCATTTTTTTTTTCAGTAAGCCTGCAAATCCATTCTTAACATTCTCTAGAAAAGTACTGCTATTGTACACCAGCATTTAAATTCACAGGAAGGATAAAAAACTGAACAATGCAAAAAAATGGAAAACCAAATGATATCTATCCTCCTTGATATTTCCTATTATGAAGTTCTGAAGTGAGAATATGTGAGATTCTTATCAAAATAATTAAAACAAATTATGTATGGTGCACCTATCACTCCCATAATGATCTGATTGAAATCCTTGGGTAGTACTGTCACCACAACTCTAGCTACTAGCCACACACTTTTGAAATAAGACTAGCCTAAAGCAATATGTGCTTTAAGTATAAAATTCAAACTGTATTTCAGATTTCATATGTTAAAATTTTAAATTATTATGTTAATAATGCTTATATTAATTATAGGTTAAAAGCATAATATTTAGAATAATTGGAATAAATAAAATATTACTTTTCATATTTTTTATATGTGGCTACTAGAAAATTTTAAGCTTCATACATGAGTTCTATTATACAGGATATTGTTCTTTATATTCTTGGGGTTTTTGTTTTTGTTTTTGTTTTTTTATGATGAGAAACCTACCAAAAAAATAGAACCTAAGATGTAAAGGCAATTACTATAGTTCACATTCATATTTCTACCACTTTTTTGTAGGTTTTAATAAAGATATAAGGTATCAATTAGGGTACACAATAAAAAAGACTCAACATTTATAAGTGAATATTTAACCTTAAATATTTAAATATTTAACCTTAAAATATTTAACCCTAATGATACAGGACAAGTAAAATAAGTTGGAAAGAGTCAGTAAAATCAGATGATAACAAAACTCTCTCTCTCTGAGTATGCCAATCCAGAAAAAGAAGGAAGTCTGCCATGGTGGTAATTTTGAAATATTTTTCCATATAATTTTCAAAAGGCAAAAAACAATTTTGAAAATATATGCTTCAAAAAAAATCTTACGATCTTTAAATACAAACACTACATTGCACATGTCTTACAAGTATGTGAAGCATTTTTCACCAAAGGACACTGATCCCAAGGTAGCGGTTGCTGAAAAGACTGAGAAAAGTAAAACAGAGTCCAGCCAATGATGACGTTGTAGTAGAGAGCCACAAAATAGCACACCTGCAAAATGAAATAATATGATTGCATTAAATCTCTCCCATGCCCCATCCTTTAAAAAGAGATGTAATACATAAAACTCCATTTAAATTTTTAAAAATTCTCCTCATTTTATTTTTTATTTGAAACACATTATATTTTCTTAAAAGTCAATGACACTTGAAGGTCTTAAAGCATGCATTATTGAGATTGAGCTACAGTCCGTCTTGTCTATTAGTCTATACTCCAGTAGTGTTCTTAAAACCTAATTAAACAGTTGTACAGAAACAATCACTCTGAGGTTTCATTTAGATATGAATTATACCATTACAAACCCTGAAAATATTACATACACCACCAGAACACTTACTACACAACTTGCAAATCCAATTCCACCCAGTTTGGGGCTTATGTAGTTCCACACACCAATGCTGCCTCGCCGAATTCTTTGACCCACAGAAAGTTCCAGGAAAAAAAGGGGAATACCTATTACCAGAAGTAGTATTAAATATGGTAAAAGATATGCACCTACAGAGACAAGAACAAATAAAACAGATTATATTTTTAATAGTCACAGTAGAGAATATATTAATTCTACTTCATGAAAGACAATATTTGAGCTTCTTTAAGTTATAATTATAGATGACATTGAAGAAAATTTAATTTTATTACTTTAAGCTTTCAAAATTTTTAAACCTGAATTTGACTTCTACAAAAACTTTTTGATAAAATAATTATGATAAAAGGATATTAATAGTTTAATTTTATTTTTTTTTGCTAAGATAAAATGGCTTCTTCATTTTCCAATTTAACAATTGACTCTTTAAAAACAACTTAATTTAAAATCACCTTAAAAAGGCTGGAGAAATCTCATTAAAGAGAAGAGAGACATGTAGAACAGAGGAAGGGAACTAAAAGGAGAAAGGAGGGGAGGGAAAGGAGAGGTACTAGGGAAAGAAACTGATGAAATTATATTGCTACACTTTGTTCATGTACTAATCTGTAGCAAGGAATCCATAATTGTGTATAATTATAATGCACTATTTTTTTAAATGGGGATAAATCAAAAAGTAAGTGTTTTCTAGAGTAGATTTTACAAATTCCTAGAAAGCTTCATATAATGTTTATAAAGTCATTTATTAATAGCTATATAAACTGATTTAAATCATGTATTCTCAATCTGAAAAACTGGAGTGAATGAGATTTTATGTGTATTAAAAGTGACTTTTTGTTTTCCAAACATAGTAATATCACAGAATAAAAAACAACTGCCTAATCTGAAATTTTTTAAAAAAATGACAAAATGACTTCTACCAGGGTCAAATGTCATTTTTCTCATATACATTACATAAAAAAAGCACATGTCAGGAAAAAATTTTCCCTAAAATCTGTGAGGGCACAAGTAATTGAAGAACTGAAATAGTTGATGTCTATTATAAAAATGCATGTGCCAGGAAAAGAGAATTATTTTCCATTTAAATTCCAAGTGAAGACATATGACTAGTGATATTAAAATATAACGAATGATTTGTCAATATTAATATTAGATCCAATTAATTAGATAAACAAGTTAATCATAAAACCTGTACTCATTTCCACATGAGAATAACATGCAAATTATTAATAAATACCTTTAAGTTGGACTTTTTACATTCATATTTCTTAT
The DNA here is from genome assembly GCF_048772815.1 of Callospermophilus lateralis. Lineage (NCBI taxonomy): Eukaryota > Metazoa > Chordata > Mammalia > Rodentia > Sciuridae > Callospermophilus > Callospermophilus lateralis. The sequence continues at coordinate 134,053,177 of NC_135308.1, forward strand.
CTAAAGTGTGGTCCAACTATAGTCTGTTAAATATAGCAGGCAGGCATTTAATTGATGATACTAATTCTCATTTTTATGAGGTAATTTATTATACCTTCTATACCTTAAAAAATGTGTTTAATGTTATTTAATAGATTTTGGAAGATATTCAGATTGTTCTGGCAGTTATTCAGCTGAAGTAGTAAATAGTAATAGATTACTTTCAAATTAATTATCTAAGTATCTATACATCTCTTCTTATATAGTAATTGCCCCAGAGTGGTTGATAGATAATTTCTACCTCCCTATTAATTTCAATCTTTCAGATTTTAGTTGACTCTACAAAGGGAAATATAAGTTAAAGCATGATGCCTGAACTTACAAAACAAAATTACCTAAATTCTAATTCTAAAATGATGAGCAACATTCAGGAGCTCCTGACTGGAACATGTTTCCCAAAGGACTGGGAAACATGTTCCATGAATTTCAACACGAGGATCAAACCTTAAGATAGTGAATGAATTTATGTACATGTGAACAGCTAAGGAAAATAAAAGAAAGAAAGAGAGAGACTTAAAGACTGGACTCATTGGGAATCTTCCTGTTATGCTACTATATACACAGCCCTTTCCTTTAACTCAAATGATTCTAACTTGAGTCTCATATTTAAAAGTCATAGTTAAAATATAATATTTACTATTAAATAACTCACTATTTTCCAGGCACATTTCTAAGACCATTACATATAGTTATTTATTCCTTACAAGAATCCAGTATTAAGCCCATTTAACTCATGTGGTTACTCGTGAAAGGTCACATGGTACCAAACGTGGAAAACAACCAAAGTGACTTCAAAATAAGATCGAGTTATTTTCTATACCATAGCACTTACTAAGCTTAATCACTGTGGTTGAAGTATGATATCTTCAGATAAATCAACTTATTTGGGGATCTATTATTTTTTCCTGTTGTTCATAAAGTGCCTCAAATTATTAATGAATAAGATTTTTGTAGCCTCAGGCTCTTGGGCTAAATTACTAAGAAACCTCAGTACTATACTACATGCTGAGTGTAACCTTTAGTCCTCTAATGCCATCTTAAATTATAAAACTTCTTGCTTTATGATACATGCAATGCAGCTCTCTAGTCTTTGCGTTCAGAAGGTAGAAAGCAACCCTACAAAATACAGAGATATTTTCACTGTTTCACATATGGAAATAAAATGGAAGATCCATGTTTGCTAGTAACAAATTACTAAATATGAAATCTCTTAGAGCTCCCAATCAAGATAGATTGGAATGAACAACCCGACTTTTCAATCAAGACAGCTTTCTTCCTTAGTATGGCTATTAGTTCTCCAAAGAAAAAGATCTCAAAATCAGAATTTGTCTTCTGCTAGTCCTGGAAAATTGAATGAATTTTGAGAAACAAAAATTTAAGGTTTTGTATGGTTGCTTATAGTTGATTTGATAATTTAAGTCTTATGTGATCCTAGTAACCAGCTGAGGAGACGACAGCTCTCAGTGATTGATGGGTGATGCATTAGGACTTTAGTATTAATTCTTACCTATCAGAAGATTTATCAGATAAGCTACTTTCCCCAAACCTTTTGTTTTGTACCTGGATGAATTAACCAGCTTAAACATATTTTGTTACTATAAAACCTTAGCTTTTTATCTGTTACTAAGGGGAAAAAAACTTCACATACAAATTTATTTTATTTAATTTGATGCAGCATTTGTAGATTAAGATTTCAACTACATTTTTTTGTCCAATCAAAAAAAATTATCGTAGGCTTGAATCAAATAGTGTCTATTCTTTTTGTGATGATATGTATAACTTATGGGATATTTGGGATTTAGTCATACTTATTTTAACAACTTTCATGTATATAGATAATAAAATTTCAATCCAAAGGTTACTTAATTTAACATTCAGTTTGATATTGATATGCTACAGAATTAATTTCATATGTCAACAATTTCTTCCTCTGTTTAGATATTTTTCCTAGATTTTGAAGACAATATCTACTAAGGAAGTCTGGATGATTATATGCACAAAAACAAATAGCAGGAATATCGATTATGGTTCAGTAATTTTTGCTTAAAATTAAGAATACTCATGTATTTAAATTGAATATTGTTTCAAAACTATAGAATTGTAAACCAAAGATTTAAGATCTTTAAGGATGAAGAAGACTGATATTATATTAATTATCTGGTACCATTCCTTCTACTGGCTCTAAAAGTCCTGGTCAGCATTTAAAGACCATATTCATTCCACATTGCATGTCAGTTTTGCTTTATAAAGAGTGAGGCAAATTAAAATTCAGAGTTAATGAGTCCATAGGGAGAAAATTCTCTCTGTCTTCCTTCACCAATGTTGGCTTATGTCAGAAACTTTAGGTTGTTCTCAAAGGGAATAAATGACAGGCACAATGGATGTAACATTTGTTAGAAAAGTTCCAGTCAGAAATCCAGAGATGTTTATAACATTCACAGAAAGAATTTGAGAATGTGTTACCCTTAAGCATTCCCTGAGTATTTGTAGCAAGCCATTCTGTTCCTATGGAAACCTAATCTGAAAACAGAACTGGGCTCACTTCCCACAAATGGGTCTCCCTAGCTTTGCAGTGGAATTCATAGTTTCAAAAATACTGAGACTAACAATGGGAGCTATTTGAAATAATCAAATGCAATTTACTACTCCAGTACTTTATCACTTAAAACAAAGAACTTACCACCTCCATTCTTCTGACAGAGGTATGGGAATCTCCACACATTCCCCAAACCTACAGAAAATCCAACTTGAGCCAGGATGTATTGGAGCTTACTGTTCCAAGCTGGTCTTTCATCTTCAGCTTCAGATCCTTCTTCAACTTCTAAATCTTTCTCATCTTGGACATCAACAATTAGTTCACTCTTCTTAAAAGCATCATCCACAGAGTCTTCATTGGAAAGAAGGTCTTTGACAGACTCAATAACCTCATCGTCTAATTCTCTTTTTACCACCTTGCTATTTTTAGGCATTGGAAAGTACAAGAAGTATTATTTTTAAAAACTCCCTTATGGCAAATGTGTTAATTCTCTTTTTTTAAAAAATGTTACTTGATATGAAGTAAAGACTTAGGAGAATATTAAATAAATCCTTGATTCAAGGTGATAAAGTCTTATGAATCCTGGGTCTGTTATGTCCAATATTCTGTAGATACCTGTAAAATTGTAAGTTGAAAATTGGTCATATTCAATGATGAAAAGATTACAAATACTGAATCACTACCGTTTCTTGTTCATATTTACAATGGAAACTCTTTCTATAGAATATAAAAATATGATTATCCCTGCCTTTCAGAGCTTAATATTTCTAAAAGTATAAAACATATAAAAGCATATGAGTTTCATACACATTTTCTTTTACCTAACTTCCTCCTTGCAAAAATCTTGGATCTCGGATACACCCAATAAATAATGTATATTCTATTCACTAGAAATTAAAAGGTTGAATTCTTCCTTTTCCCTCCCTAACTAAAGTCGATTTTTTTCTTACACATCTTATTTTGTTCCTGATACAATTACATACACAACTGCAAGCCAACCCCATAAATTTGTCTTCTACATTATTTCTTCTGTTCAAGTATTCTTTATTCCTCATACACTCGCTTATTTGATATTGTAATAGAAACTTATACAATTGGCTTTAAAAGCATATATCTAACAGAGATTAAATGACTATTCTGTAGCTATACTACGTGGCGCAATTTAAATGACCTGACATCATCACAACAGAAGAGATCAGGGATGATGGTTAAAAGGTACATTACAGTTGGTCACAAATGGAGTGAGAACACACCAAACATAAAAAGTAGGATGAATAGAGTAGGAAGCAGGGAAAGCTTGATACATGTGTGAGCATCTTCTAAACTCAAGGAAAACACTTATCACTTTGGGATTTTACCTTTTTTCTTTCTATGTTACATTTCACATCCTTTAACAAACTCAGACATAGGCTAAGTGTAGAGAGCACATTTACAGACCAACAGAATTGTCTGCTTGAAAAAGTGACTAAATAGCCAGGCTCAGCAGCGCACACCTGTAATCTCAGTGGCTTGGGAGGCTGCAAAAGGAGAATCATGAGTTCAAAGCTAGCCTCAGCAAAGGTGAGGCATTAAGCAACTCAGGGAGAACCTGTCTCTAAATAAAATAAAAATAGGGCTGAGGATGTGGCTCAGTGGTTGAGTACCCCTGAGTTCAATCCCCTGTACCAAAAAAAAAAAAAAAAAGTGACCAAATATTTGAGTGCTTTTCTTCAAAATCGGATGGGAAAACTTTAGAAAGAATAACCCTAAAATTCTGGCATTCACTGCTGGGAAAACAACTTCTCACAGCACCTATTTTAAAGATGCCAATGAGGCTTGATATGTAAACAGTTCATGAAGTTTGGGATTTATCTGCTTGATCTGCATTATTTACCCTAGGCCTCAGTAATATTAGTGGCATAAATGAATACAGCCATTGAAAAACTGAAATAAGCCAATTTTCCAAATATTTTTGCTGAAGAGCATAACCTAATATATAAAAAAGTGTTATTAGTGAAATATGAAATATCCACATTTAACTTAAGCATTTACTGTATTGTCTAAAGACAAAAGTTGTTAGCATACCAACAAAGGACACCTGAATTGGAGTATTGATTTCAGTCTTGACCTTCTTGAACTTGAATCCTAGTTTTATTGGTATTAAATTTATAACTTCCCATTGTTCTTTCTTAATTTCAGTTTCTTTAGTAAATAATGACCTATTTTTCTCCCATGCCAGTAGAAAGGTAAAAAAACAATGTATACAGATTTGAAGATACTAGTATAGTAAAAGCACCCATCATTTTATGGGGAAAAACTTCACAAGATATTGTTCAATATGGGCTTCCCCATAATCAATTACCACAGAAATTATTGTATATTTTTCCATGCATTCCTGCTCTTACAGTTAAAAAAAAAACATAAAAAAATCAAGATGAAATGCAATATTTTTTGATTCTACTACATATTTTTTAGAAAGCAAATAAATAATCATCTTCAATTTACTTGAGATGTCATGTGGCAAATTTTACATTTAAAAATTCTGATCAGAATACATAAAGGTAATATTTTCAATTTAAAAAATGTTATCTATATAAATAAAATTTAAATACAACCTTACAAACATTTTAAATGCACATAAATATATACATTCATATTTTAAATGCAAGAACCTTAAGCAAACTCAAGTACTGCGCAAACTCTGCCAAGGTGACATTATCTATTCTGATAAAATCAACTGAACTAGTCATCACCTACTGACTTCATCTGCACCTAGGAGCTGCATTAGCTGTCCTCATCATTACCTGGTAAAGGCTCCTCTCTACAACTGCAAAAGAGAACATGAGCCAACAAAATATCACCTATGAGCCAAATACAGCCCATTGTCTGTTTTGTAAATAAAATTTTATTGGAATATATCCATGCCCATACAAATTGCCTACAATTAATTTTATAATATGTCAGCAGAGTGATTCCTACAAAAGTGAAAATGTGTACCAATTATCTTATCAAAAATGTTTGCCAGCTTCTATTTCAGAAAATAAATCTGAACTAAAGATGTGGAGTTTGCCAGCTCATTCCATCTAAGTTCAATTTGTAAGGTAATATTTTATCAAAAACTCTGCCAATATAGAATGTTTCTGGTTCAAAGATGAATAGTTATGAAGAATGAAAAAGGTTTTCATATAAACAGGGATAAAAGAGTGGTAATTGAGAGAAAAACAAATGTAAAATATGAACATATATCAGGAAATGAGGGCTCTAGGGTTACAAAGAGATCGCTTATTTAAAACAATTAACTGAAAGGGAAAAGTTAGGTAGATGAATACAGGTGTGAAATGGGAGAACTCAAAATAGGAGTTAAAGTGACATTAGAAACAATATAAACTAAAATAAACACTAATAAAACTGTTTCTGGAGACAGAGAAGACTGGCTTAGAGTAACTACAACATGCACACACATACACACACACACACACACACACACACACACAAAACAAAAACATTTAAGAGAAACAGTTTAAGTAATGTACACAAAATGATAATGGAAAGTCAGATAAAGGTGACCCAACACATTTATAATTGAACTCTCCAAACAAGAGGCTAGTACTAGTAAAATATAAAATACTACAAGAAAGAATAATTCAAATTTTGATTAAAGATATGTGCATTCAAATCATAGTAACAATACAGAAGGGTAAAAACAGAAAATTTGAAAATAAAAAATTCCTAGGTATTTCAAGCAGAAGTGAAAAGTGAAAATAAAATGACTTCTCAGAACACCTATAAAAATCAAAAGAAAATAAGGAATTCTTAGTTTTTATTTTTACCCAATTAGTTTGTATTCTAATTATAAAAATCCCAGGCAAATATTCCATCTGTAAAAGAATGGATGAGTCTTACAAACGTTGAATTGGGGTGTGGGAGGGAGGGGCTTCATGATCATGAATTTCAGTAAAACAAAAGAGCAAACAAAGACCTCAGTTACAAAACACCCACGTTAAAGAATAAATGTGAACGTTAAACAAGAAAATAAGATTTATTGTCTGTAGAAATTATAAAAAGAAAAAAATTTAATTTGAAATTTTAAAGTAACAACAAAATCAGGAACTAAAATGGGAGAAATAGAAATAAATGACATGTTCTTATACTCCATGCAGAAAGTAATACTAAGAGTGAAATCCCAGTCTAAAAGAAGATACAAATTCCACCTCTTCACATTTTCTTATCTAAGTACAGTGTAGTAGGAATTAATGTGTCTTGATATGAAGGGACATATTAGTGCCAAACACTGAAATTTGGGTTGCAAAGACAGATTGTCTAAGTTCGTTCTTAGCTCTATCACTTATGGTTTTGTATAACCTTGGCTAGGTAACTTAACTATGCCTCAGTTTCTGCATTTATAAAGTAAGGATAGTAATATGTTTTCCTAATACAATACTTGGATAATGCTAGCACATTCAGAAGATGCAATGTATATATTCTTCTATTGTTATTATTATCATCACTTTTACCGGTTGTATTATACTAGAACTGGTTTGTTGTATATTAATCCATTAAATTTAATGTTACGACCCAAACCATTTCAGGGTTGTTTTGTTTTGGTTTGGTTTGAAATCAGCTATCTATTGCCGTATACTTAGTCATCTCAAAATCTAGTGGCTTTAATTTTATTTTTTTACTTGCTTAGGATTTGTGGTTTCAGCAATATGAGTGTCGCTTAGATGATCTGTTGCTCTACTCATCTTGACTTGAGTCATATGTCAAGTCTGTTAAAGGTAGATGGTGTGAGATAGTCTCATTCTTCGCCCTAGTTAGGCTATCAGCCAGAGCACTTTGATCTTGGTGGATGCAGTCTCTCCAAAATGGTAGCTCCGACTTATACTGTAAACTCAGATTCTCAGCTGCAGCCAAAAGAAGGTAAGCCTAATTGGAAAGTGCTATTAAAGTCTCTGTGTCCTTTTGCCACTATTTTACTACCAAAGTATGTCTCACAGCTAAATCCAAATTGATTCAAGAGTATTACGAGTAGAGAAATAAACCCTGCTTTTTTTTTTTTTTTTTTTTTTTTGTAACTGGGACTGAACCCAAGGGGGTTTAACCACTGAGTCACATCCCTAGCCCTTTTAAAAAATATTTTATTTAGAGACAGGACCTCCCTGAGTTGCTAAGTGCCTCACTAAATTACTGAGGCTGGCTTTGAACTCACAATCCTCCTGCCACTGCCTCTGGAGCCACTGGGATTGCAGACATTTGCCACCGCACCTGGCTAAATCTAGCTTCTTGGTGGAAGGAACAACTAAGTCATATTGCAAAGGGTATGAGTATAGGAAGGAGAAAAATATTGTTACCAACTTTGAAAATCATCTCCCACATTTATCCAATCAGACTCCCCTCCCTAAACTTCAAATATCAAGGTAACAAAGAGATCAAAAAAGTTGGCATCTCAACCAGTTCCATCAAAGGCCTGATGCCCAGGCTGTAACTACCACTGTAGTCATGGATCCTGGTGCCACTCTTTAGAACTACTTTCATTCTTGCCCTTTCCCATCATATTGCCAAGCACCCTACTTTGTCTTTGAGCCCCTAAAACTGCCAAAATTCTTTTGCTTTACTCTTTTGGCCAGCATCAGTTTCTACAGCTTGAAAAGGGTCCTTAAAAAATGATAAAACTCTTGTTTATTTTTGTTTTGTTTTGTTTTGTTTCTATTCATCGGTGTGTATAAGCATAAACACATAAAATATCAGAACTTTAAATTTGGATTTATATTTACATTTTTCTTTTTCCCATTTTGTATTGCTTTATCTTCGTGTTTAATTTTTGAAGTACTTACAAGCACACCCAAAGCTTTTTAAATCATAAATTTCTAACTCAGCAGTTCTCAAACTCAAGGATTTCATGTTAAGACGTCTCCTTTTGCAGATTTTATTTAACATATTTTAGGTTCTTGCCTTTCCACGCAAATATCAAAATCAGTTTTATAATTTCTTCCAAAATAAACAAACTCCACCTGCTAGGAAATTTAAATGGGAGTCCAACAATTGTATGGATCCATTTGGGGATCACTGACATATAAAGAGTTGAGTTTTCCAATCTATGAACTTGGTGTATCTTTCTATATATATCTTTTAAAATTTCTCTTGACAATGTTTTAAGCATTTCATTATTAGCAGTCCTAAACATTGTCTGTTAAACTTATACCTAATTAATTTATATTTTTAGATATAATTATAATTGCTTTCTTGATTCAGGTTGCTAGGATATGGAATCAGATTTTTTAAAAACAGGATTTCTGTCTTAAAATGACGACCAAGTTTTGTCTTTCATGTTGTCATTGTTCACAAAGAATATCCAATTACACAATCATACCTTCAGTGAGTGAAGACAATTTAACTTGACTTTTTCTTTTTTTTAATTTGCGCTTTCTATATAAACATGACAGCAGAGAACTTTGACATATCAAATGTACATTATCTTATACTTTTCTAATTAGTTACGTATGGCTTCTTTCTCTGTCTTATTTAGTGGCTAGAAGATCTACTAAAATGTTGCACAGAATTGCTAACAGTTGACCTCCTCATCTCTGCCCCAATGTCCCTAGGAAAGTACTCAATATTTCACCCAAGTACAGCTTCAGGTATTGATTTTGTTTAAATATATAGATGCACTTTATCATTTTAGTGAGATTACTTTTCTTCCTAGTTTAGTGACTTTTTAATGTGTTGAATTTTGAATCATAATTTTGTCTTTCATAATTCTGAACCTTCTTGATCTGTTAATACAGACTCATTCATTGGTTTCATGTCTTAAAACAATCTCTCATTTCTATGATAACTTCCTTGGTCAAGATTTATTATCCTTTTAATACATCATTGGAATAAATCTGTGATTTTTTTTGTGCATTGATCTCAACTGTACTCATGGGTATGTGGGTCTGTGTTTTATTCTTGGATTTTGCTTCTCTGGTTTTGGTTTGGTGGCCCCATGAAAAGAGTTTCTTGTATATTATCTGAGACAATATATGGAGGGTTACTTTTTTTTTATTTCATCCCTAAATGTTTGGCAGCATTCACCAATAAAGCCATCTGGGCCTGAAGTTTTCATTATGGAATATGTTTGATTAAAAATTCAATTTCTTTCATTGATATAAAGCCATTTAGATTATTTTCTTGTTGTTAGTTTTAGTAAGTCATCTTTTCTGAGGAACTTGTTCATTTAATTAAAACTATCAATTTATTGGCATAAAGACACCGGATATTCCATGACTCCTTTTTTTAAACACCTGTACTCTTATCCCATTCTTTATTCCAAACATTTGTAATAGGTCTTTTCTCTGCTTTTGTCTCAACCAGTCATGCCAGTATTTTTACCAGAAAATTATCTAAATATTTGGACAATTCTTGTCCCATCATTCTAGGCATTGTTTAACTCCCAAACTATTGTAATTACCTCTTTAAAGTTATGCTATATTAAATTTTAATTAACATTGTAAATGAAAATATGCAAAGACCTGAAATAGCAGGCAAGCAATTGCATCTTAAACATAAGAAAGACTCTTAGAGACTTCTATGCACTGATTATGGTTTGGCATTTGCCACAGTTTAATATTCTATAAGAAAGAACTAGAGAACACACAAATTATCTTCTTGACTTTAATAAGTTCAAATTTTACTGGGGAAATTTTTCATAAATACAAATCTATCTGAGCACCAAATCTAAAATTCACTATGGACACAATGAAATAAATTTTCTCAATTTTAATAAATAAGATAGACTGCCTGAATAAAATAAAAATGTTGATCATATTACAGGAAAAACTGAAACAACATGCTAATTATTTTCTGACTAAGGAATAATTGAATCATGAAAATGAAAAGAGATACAATGAAATGGATGTGAGGTGTCCCCCAAAGCTCATGAGTGAGACAATGCAAGAAAGTTCAGAGGAGAAGATTGGGTTGTGAGTATCTTAATCCAATCAGTGAATTCATCCCCTGATAGGGATTAACTGAGTGGTAATTGAAGTGGTAGGGTGGGACTAGAGGAGGTGAGCACTGGGGGTATGACTTTGGGGTATATATTTGTATCTGGCCAGTGCAGTCTCTCTCTCTGCTTTCTGATCACCATGTGAGCAAGTTCCCTCTGCTATACTCTTCCACCATAATGGTCGCCCTCACCTCAAGCCCTGAAGAATGGAGGCTGCTGCCTTATGGTTTGAGACCTCTGAAACCATGAGCCCCTAAATAAACTTTTCCTCCTCTATAATTGTGCTGGTCAAGTCTTATAATCACAGAAGTGAAAAGGCTGACTAAAACACTGATCTTGAAAAATAAGGCAAAATATTTTCTAAATATAGAATTTAGCCTAAAAGTTTATTTTGTAAATTATATATCCCTGCACATAAGCAGAAAGATAACACTAAGCAAAAAGAAACAAAAATCACATATCAAATCAAAAGGGAGGGAACATTTTTTGCAAATGACAATACAAAAAGGCACAATAAAAAGGCACAATTTATACTTCATTAAATATGTGTTTGCCAAAAAGATGCACTACAAGACACCTATCAAAATGAATAATTTTTTTAAACATTAATAACACCAGGTGTTGGCGAGGATGCAAAGAATCTCCATGAATCATACACCATTGATGGCAATGTCAAATTGCACAGCCATTCTAAAAAACAGTTGGAACTTGCTTTCAACCGCAGTACTAGACTTCTTACAGTGACCCTCAACTGTACTCTTAAGAATTTACTCCAGAGAATAGAAACTTAAGAAGTATGTACACAAATGTTTATAGCAGCTTTGTTTATAATAGCCCAAACTGGAAACTACCTATATGTGCTTCAGTGGGTGAAGACTTAAAACCTCCTGTGCTACATCCACACCATAAAGCACCAGTCAGCATTAAAAAGGAGAGAACTCCCATTACCTGCAAGAATTTAGATGAACTTCAAGGAAAAAATAACAAGCTTTTTAAAAATTAAGAAGCCAATTTCAAAATAATACATATTTTATAATTCTATATATACAACATTTGTGAAATAACAATTACAAGGATGAACAATGATTAGTGGTTGCAAAGAGGGCAGGTGGTGTGCTATAAATTGGAAGTGGGAAGGAATATTTCAGGATGGTACAACTTAATGGTAAGGGTGACATGAAGTTTTATGTTTGAAATATGATACAGAGTATACATGTACAAATATAAATACACACAAAATCCCTATATCGTTAGGAAAAGCTCTATGGGTTATACAAATGTCAATACTTTGGTTATAATACTATACCTTGTTTGACACAGACATTAATGTGGGGTAGTTTGGTAAAAGGTTCAAAAGATTTACCTTTGCACCTTCTTGTGAACTTGATCAAAATTAATTATAATCATAGACAACAATTTCCATAAAGTTTATATTTTTGTTGTCTCCTAAAAACCAAAGACATATTTTAAATCTTAAATACATTTTAAGTAGACAAAAGAGCTTATAAACACTTAATAGTTTTATTAACTTTGAAAACACCTCAGACATAGGCACTGCATTCATTTCCTAAAGTCTTTTAAATGTAGATGCTTAAGACAACAGACATATCTACTTTTAGAGCTCTGGAGACCTCAGAGCCAAAATAGGTTTCAATGTACTAAATTTATCAGATTTGTATTTCCTCTGAAATTATAGGGGACAGTCTGAACCTTGCCTCTTACCACCTTCTTCATGCCTTGATCTATGGCCACATCACCTTGGTCACCTGGCCTATACTTGTCTATGTATATCTAATGCTAATCTCTCTCTAATCTTTATCATCAACACTTATGAGGGCATGTTGAACCCATTAAGTATCCCAGGATAATATGTTAATCTCAAGATTATATCTGCAAAGCACATGTATTCACATCAGGTAACAGAGTTGTCAAGGATTAGGAAGCAGACATGTCTTTAGGGGTCATTTATCAGCCTACCATAAGCTATTATTTGTATTCATTTACATATTCATATTAGCATGTACTATAAATTATGAGTTTGAAAGCACTTAACATATTTTTTCATCTTCAATTATTTTCTGTAGTATATTATTTGCAAAAATGAACACTAACAGTTCCTCCCAACTTTGTATATGTCTACTACTCCTCCAATCAAGGTATGGAGTCTATTTATTATTCTTTTAAGTTGAGGATAGCTCTGAATTTGACCAGCAGAATGCAGGAGAAATGGCACTATGAAAGTTCCAAGGCTATGCTGAACAAGCCTGCTAAGTTCTGCTTTCTGTCTTTTGGAAGCCAGACACCATGGGGGTTGGGGGGTAGGGAGGAAGTACATCATCCTTGCTAGAAACCCCACATGGAAAAGGAGAGAGAAAGAGAGATAAATGGTTTCAACCATGCACCAATTATTCTAGCATCTAAGCTGAAGCCCCAGGCATGATAACACAACTTTGACATTGTAGCCCTGGCCAAACTGCCAGTTAATTCCAATTTAAACAAATGAACCAGACAACTGAGCCCAGCCAAGCCATAGAATAAAGAGAAATAACATCATTCTTCTTGTTTTAAGATACTACGTTTTAGAATGTTTTTTTGTGTGTTAATAGATAACTGAGACATCTGCCTATAAAAAAGAAAAATATTTACTGGACACAACAAAAAGTATAAATGCTTTACTAAAATGTAAAATGCTGTCCAAAAAAATCATTTTCACAATGAAACTAGACCTGTGTAGAAAGGTGTGATATAGATTTGTAAATTCACACAGTTACTTTCTTTTAAGGACAAAATTCATAATAACTTCCAAAGCCATATTTAGTCTTATGTATGTAAAGCTCCATATGGTGGATCTCATTCATGCTCAAAGTAGAAATGAGACAGGGATTATGACTGAAAAAAAATCTGTAGATATCAAAACGTTCAAAAGAAAACAGTTTCTGCAGAAAGGAGAGAGGGCTTGATATGGCAGCATGTGAAGCTCCAGCACTTCCAGGGCTCACAGCCCTGGCAAGTGGCCTCCTTTTTTCCAGCCTGGAGGCACACAAGGCCCTGTCCCTGAACCCAGCGACTGTGGCAAGTGTGGGTGAGATAGCCAGTGCCAGTGTGTGCACCCTGATGGCCCGAGTGGTGCTGGCTCAGTCCACATTCACCTTAAAGTTAGAAAGATGAGCAGCAACATCAAGAACATAGAGATGAGAATTTGTCCAAACCCATGGATGTCCAGTGAATGTTGCTATTTACTCACAACTAATGGAACCAAAGTAGATCAGATACCCAAGAAATAACTAATTAAGAGTCTGATATACATGTCAAAATGATACCAGAATTCCAGAAAAGTTGTGTAAGTCAAGAACTCTATAAAAATAGACAAACTTATCTGTAATCTTATCAAAGAAAGAACTGCCAGACTTCAGAGAATTGCAGATATTTATATGACTAAGTAAATCTTCCTACAAAGGGGAAACATTATCCTACATATCATATGTCACTAAAATAATGAAGAATGTCCAAAAAATGTAGTGAAACTAAAAGAACAGGATTATGCCATGGAAGTTGATCCTGTTTGGAAGAGAAGCACTCTTGTATGGCAGAATGGTATACTAAATCACACTGTGTGAAAGCTATACCAATCTAAACTTAAAGAAATTGTGGAAAAATCAGATGGATATGAGAATACCCTCAAGGAAGGATATGAGAATTTCTTAGCTAAGTTCCAATGGCACAGTATCCCTACATTCATATTTTTGGCTGGTATCAGTGATATACTAGAGGAACTTACCTGCAAAGCTGTGATTGATCATGCAAATATCAAAGTGGTATTCAGCTTCGTGGGTTTTGATGAAAATGGCATAGTGAAAGGATTCAAAGAAGAACTAATTCATGTATTTAAAAAAAACAAGATGGAACCATGAAGAATACAGAACATTTTAGCCAACAAATAGAAAATAGCAACATAATTCTGCTAGGAGACTCCAAATGAGATTTAAGAATGGAAGCTGGGTAGCCAATGTGGAACACATTCTGAAAATGGGACATCTAAATGGTAGAGTAGATGCACTTTTAGACAAAAACACAAACTCTAATGATATTGTTTTAGTAAAATACAAATTGGAGGTACCAACTCTATTTTACAGAAGATTCTATAAATAAGAATTTTTCAAGAACACCTTTCTCATGGGAACAGGTGATATAATAACTCCTCGTTTGTCCATCTTGCTGAAAGACTATTATTTATAATATAGTCTTGCTCTTGAAAATTACATAATTAAAATATTTTCAGATATGTTGAATCTACAATTGGAAGCTCCTTTTCCCTACGTTTTCCAGTACACTCCTCATTATACTTTTAACATTAAAAAAATCTTAAAGCCAAATTGAGAAAAACAGCTTCTTTATTTTCCAAAGTAAATTTTGTAGCTTAATGTTATCATGCAGTTTTTGAAGGACTTTTTTTTTGCACCAGGAATGTTTGTGGAAGTTTTTAAAAGAAGTTTTATAAAGCTGTGAAATAATGTGCATGATTTTAAGTACTGCCATTTTTAAACTTTGCTAATAGCATCACCATCTCCTGAAATTGTATAATAGTCAGTTATTTTGTGTGGGGAAAACCAATATTTACCAAAAATGATTGACACTTAGTATTTGAAAAGACCTATGGTGTTCTTGTCACTAATTATTATGGGATGTTCTATATGAAACACTGATAATAAACATGAACTGAAGAGTCTTTTAAAAGAGAGAATGCTAGCAAAAAAACTTCTACATATATATAGATAATTGATAATTTAGATAGTGAATCAGTTCCTTAAATAATGCAAGCCACTGCAACTTACCCAATATAAAACAGATCATTTAATATTTCTATATCTATTTCTGAAACTTAAGTATGCTGTTTTAATTCTTTCATCAATCAAATGTCCAGTCCCAGATGGTTTCACTGGAGAATCTTATCACATGTGTAAATAAATATTATCATGAACTCTAGTCTCTTCAGACAACAGAAAACAATAGAACACTTCCTAATTAATTTCATTAAGCTAGTATTACTCAGATACCAAAACCAGGTACAGACATTACCAGAAAAGAAAACTATATATCAATATTTCTATAGAGTATAAACAAAAATTCATTTACAATGTAGTAGAAAATAGAATTTTGGTAAAAAAAAAATATATACCATGATCAATTGGAGTTACTTCAAGTACTTTAGACTGATTCAGTATTCAAACTTCCATGTAATACCCCATAAAAACACAGTTTAAAGAAAAAAGTCACTTGAACATATCCACTGATCCAGAAAAAGGTTTTTATAAAATTCAACATCCATTTATGATTAAAATCTGTCAAAAATTAGAAATAAAAGGGAACATTCTAACTTCAGAATGCTACAAAAAATAGAGATAACGTAATATTACTACTGAAAGTCTAAATATTTATCCCCTAGGGGCAGAAACAAGATAAGAATGTACATTCTCACACTCATATTTATTGGAAGTAGCAGACAATATAATATTGCAAGAAAAACTAAATATAAGGAATATAGATCCAAAAGGAAGAGGGAAAACTTTCCGTATTTAAAGGCATTCTGGTGTAATGTGATAGACATCATTATCCAAACTACATGTAAGAAGACATGAATTGGTGTGAACATACTTTATACATAGAGGTATGGAAAATTGTTCTATAAGATCACTGTAATGTCATGTGTAGCTGATAAAAAAACCCTGACCAGTTAATTTTAACATTATCCAGAAATGTATTCTCAGTAATTTGAACAAATTAGAAATTAAACGCATAATGATGAACTCAAAAAAGAGTAAACAATAAAAAAAGAATTGTGATGCATTCTTCTGTCATATATTTAAAAAAATAAAACCAATTAAATAATTTAATTGATTAATTAATTAATTAATAGAGGTTAATTATATGGTATTTGGAATGTAATGAAAAAATGGAGGATAAGAAAGCACTTTTTTGGTCTTTTCATTGATAGGCTAATGATTTTCTAATAAAACAGGAGGTAGCAACTTTCTGAAAATGACCTTTTGAAAGACATTATTGTGATATATATCTATATGTATCTATATAGAGAGCTATCTATCTATATATCACATATATCTCTCAGCCCCATGCATGTATACACTCCTGAAATACAATATCACAAAACACAACATGTAACCTTAGTACATGTGCTATACTCTGATATTCTGTTTTATTGTATTTCTATAGAATTCATTATAATAAACTGATTTTATTATCCACTACTAGATCAGAACTTATAGTTAGAAAACTACTACAATAAAATATGGTCACCAGAAAAATTAATAAATTAATTAATTAAAGGCATTCTGATTATCCATGTTGAAAATCCTAAGGAAAGCACCCTGGTGGTCTAGTGCTTAGGATTCAGTGCTCTGAAAATCATAAGGAATCTAAAGAAAACAAAAAAAAAACTCCTAGAATAAGTGACTTCAATAAAGACACAGGATACAAGATAAACATACATATATATTTACATTTCTACATGTTAACAATGAACAAGTGGATACAGAAATTTAAAATACAATAGCAAGCCCGGCCTAGGGCACCTGTGTGTAATACCAGTAACTGTGGAGGCTGGTACAGTAGAATTGCATATTTCAGGTCAGCCTCAGCAATTTAGTGAGGCCCTAAGTAACTGAGCAAAACCTTATCTAAAAAATAAATAGATAAATTAATTAATTAAAAGGCTGGGGATGTAGCTCAGTAAGAAAGCACCCCTGAGTTCAAGCCCAGTGCCCCTAACCCCCCTAAAAAACACCCAGTATTTATAACCCTTAAAAAATTAAAATAATTACATGATAATGTAACAAAACAGGCACAGTAATTTTTTTCTGAAAAATACCAACTGTGTTAAAAGAAATGAAAGATCTAAATATATGAACAGACATACTATGTTCATAGATTACAGGACTCAACATAGTAAATATACCAATTTTTTCTTAATAGATGTATGGATATTAATGGAATTCCTATCAAAATCCCAGAAAAAAATAATTATTAGTAAGATTATTCTAAAATTTATATGAAAAACTTAAGGACTTCAACAATATGGAAACAAAAGAATAAAGCAAGATAAATTATTTTGCCCATTCCAAGATTTACATAGCTATAATAATGAGGATTGGGTGGGGTCAATAGAAATATAGATACAAATCAATGAAATGGAAGAGATGACCCAAAAAGGGATGTACTCAAATATAACTAGTATATTTTTGATAAAGGTACAAAAGCAATTTCAATGGGTTTAACAAATAGTTTAGAAACCAACTAGACATAAAGTATGATCTAGATATAAATATAACATCATATACAAAAAAAACTCAAAATGGTCCTATATTTAAACATAAAATACAATACTAAAATTTGTAGAAAAAAAAATCATTAGAGAAGATCTTTGAATTCTATGGTTAAGAAAAGAAATTCTACACATAATATCAAAAGCTGGATCAAAAGCAACAACTGATAAACTAGGTCTCAAAATTTATTACTTTTGTTCTGTGAAAGGACCTGTAAAGAGGATGAAAAATAAGTTAAAGCCTAGGAGAAAATACTTGAAGACCACATATTGGATAAAAAAGTAGTATTTGGATATATAAACAACTCTTAAAACTCAACCATTAAAAATATAATTAGAAGACAGGCAAAGAACATAAAGGAACATTTCACTGAATATTATGTATAGATTTTAAATAAGAATATGCAATGAGATTTACTATTATCATCCATTAAAAATGCAAATTACAGCCACAGAGAAATGTAACTCTCTCTCACATATATATATAGCATATAATATGTATAATTATATACAATCATATTTCATACATATTATATTATATAATTATGCATATAATATATACAGTTACATATCTATATCTATATATACATATACACATATCAGAATATCTAAATATAGTGAGAGTCATATTCTGACACAGTTACTGAGAAAATGGTTTATTAATTTATTGTTGCTGAGAACATAAAATGGTACCGCTACCATGGAAAACAATTTGGCATTTTCTTTAAAAACTAAATATGCAACTACTAAATAACACAGAAATCACACTCCTAAGTATTTATCCCAGATAAATTAAAAAGTATGTTCCAAAAAGACGGTATCAACGTCTCCATGTCAGCCTTATTCACAATAACTCTTAACTGTAAATAACCCATATGTTTTTCTTTAGGTGAATGGTTATACAAATCTGGTATATCCATTTCATGGAGCAATAAAAACTAACTACTAGTACATCTAATAAATTGAATGAATCTATAGAGAATTGTGCTGAAAGTGAAAAAAGCCAATATAAATGATTGTATGCTATATGATTCCATTTATATGACATTCTTGAAATGACTTAAAAATAAACATGGAGAAAAGATTAGAGGTTTCCAGGAGTTAAGGAGAGGCTGGGGACAGGAGTGAAGTACTATGGTGTGAAAGGACACCACAGGGGATCCTGTGATAGAACTGTTTTGTAACTTGACTGTATCAATATCAATATTTTGATTATGGTGTTGTAATCAAGTTTTTCCAAGATGCTACATTTGCAAAAAAATTGTAAAAAGCTGTTAAAACTCTGCTACTCCTAGTCAGTTATGTGTGATTCTGAAATCATAACAAAACTAAATTTAAAAACAAAGTTATTTCTTTCACTAAAAAAGAGAAAATGTATTTTTATGCTAATATAATGACTAAATTTGTTGAATCCACTAAATGTGATGCTAGTATATAATTTCATTATTCAAAATATTGGAAGAAAACATTCCTATAAATTCAGAAACAACAACAAAAATTATGAAGTAAATATGCCTATATTTCTACCTTATTTATTTGAGGACATCTGATGTCTGGATACTGTTCCATCAAAGAAATTTGTTTGCTATTTTCACTTCATATTTTTTAATTTATAATTTGAATAATAATACAATAATGTGGTACTAAAAGTTTCCAAGGTGAAACATACATTCCAAACCTTTCTTCCCACCTCTAATTCCCTTTAATCAAAGTAACACAAGATATCCTAGCTGTATGTGTGTGTATATATGTGTGTATTCAAGAGTATATGTGTGCATGTATATACATTCTGATTGTGATTAAGTTGTATGGTTTTTACAAGATGTTACTTTTGCAGAAAATTTTATAAAATGCTCACGAGAAGTCTGTTATTCCTTAAAATACTTGTGATTCTGTAACTATCTTAAAACTAAAATTAAAAAAAAAAACTTCAGTCCATTCACTTAAAAAGAAAGATCCAATATGTATTTTCTCCCCAACCCCCCAACCTATTTCTTTTCACACAATTATTTCTATTCCTCATCTTGGTTTTCCATTTTTTTTTAATTTTCAAATTTTTTAATATGAATAGACTAACTTAATTTCTAAGATAACTATGATATTCCTTGATTTTAATATACAATATATTTGTCATTTCTTATAATTTCCTATTATATGTTCCAAAGAAACCCAATTTGTATACTTTGCTTTTCATGTCTGTGAATTCCTAGAAGTGAAAAGGTATGAGCTTTTACAATTATGATAAATACTGCTAAGGGTTATTTATCAAAAAAAAAATCTCAATTTTCACTACCACAAGCAATAGATGAGAGTGACTACCTCTCTCTGATCACTTCAATATGAGCAATGTTTTTAATCTTTGCCAGTCTGATAGTGAGAAAGCTCTCATAGTAAGCATTCTATTCAAAGACAATAATCAGTCATGTGAAAGGATACTTTAATACATTAATTGCAAGGAAATAAAGTAACCTTCAAGACTAAAAACAACTTTATCCTATATCAAGTTATATTATGCATTTATTCCAGTCTACCCTTGGGACCTGTTATTCACAGAGAAAAAGAACATAATTATTTGTCGAAATTAATATTTTGACTTGTGATTCATTCCACAATTTAAAATCAATATGCAAATACATAAATTAATCAAAAATTATTTAGTGAATACTACCAGAAGAGTAATGTCCTAAGTAAATTGCTACTGTATCTAAAGATTCCTGCCATCTAACCTTGAATGTTTTTCATGCATCAGAGTATGCCTGTTGATTTTTGTTAATAATGCCATCTGCTCAGAAATCATTTTAAAATCTACTCTGCATAGGAACTATCCAATCATGCATATGTATGTAGCAATAAAGAATTAACATAGTCTTTAAAAAAAAGAGTTGAGAGGCAAATTGAGAAGTAAAAGAAAGACCGGGGAGCTTTTGATAAGTACTCAGATCTCTTTCAGATCTGCCATTCTAATTGCCAGGATGCAAACCCCAGAATATAAAATAATACAATTTATTATCTATTCACACAAAAGTTTTATTTTAATGATAGGAGAAGCCTATTTTCGAACATGTACATAGTCAAATTTGAACTATAATCACTGGGTAAATTATTGGTTACAAATATACAGTTTAAGTTTTAGTAACTACTCGGCCTAAAGGTTTCAATAATTGACAAGGCAACTCATCAGTAATTGATATTTCAAATACCGGCTATCCAATATAAAATTTTATAGTAATTCTTGTTAATTGGATGACAAAGTGCATATCTTCTAGAAACACATATAAATATCTTTCTTAATTCCATTGAAATACTACATTTTGAGTTATACTAGAACTGTAGTCATTCTTAAATTCAGTTTATAGCATGTAATCAGAAAAATTGGAGTGAAAATGGTCACTGAATTCAATTTTGAATTTGGCGGAATAATGTAAAATCGTCTGATTCTTATGGTCGAATATTACGAATTTAACTTGAGAGAAATACACATTCTCTTCAAAGAAATTCAGTCCAAAATCAAGTATTAATTATTAAGTATTTACAATCTGTCGAGTCCAGTAGTAGGTTTGGAAGAGACAGGTGGATCTGTAATCTCAACTCCTTTCTTGCAGAAATGGGGATGGGTGGGGTCAGGAGTCTCAGGAGACTGTGTGGGCTGAGAATGATAAGTCCCCAAAGCAAACACTTCGTTCCTGATAGTCCAAAAAGGCAACCAGGCATTGACAAGGATTGAAAAAAAAAAAAAATCTTTTACAGAATGAGCAATGAAGAGCCCAACTGCAGCACATAAAGCAGCCCTTCATTCCTCCCATATTTCTTGGTAGTGAACCACAGGCACGAATGGTGCAAACCAGGATTGGGTCTACCTTTAAGACCTAGAGGGGAAAACCGCCTGACCAAAAGAAATGGTTGCAGTCTCATTTGCATAAGCACCCAAACACTGCCGACGTCACCACGCCCCAGTCCCGACCCCGCCCGGTCTTACTCTAACCATTCCCTGTGAGGGTGGAGGATGGAAAGGGAAAGGAGACGCTAGAGAGCGCACACCCGGAGGTTTCACTCAGTTCCTACAGACCCAATGCTGCTTCCTTACTAAACAGAAAACAATCCCGTTCTGGCACCCTCTGCGACTAGGTGGGTCACGTCTGTCGCGGGGACGCCTCGGGCATTTAGATTTACTCCTATTTCTGAAGCTGGAGCGCCTGTTAAGAATGAAAGGCTTTCTCCCTAATGCACTGTATTCAAAACTGTCTTTTGACCCGAGTACGCAAAGACCAGTCAAGTGAATGAAAGGTAAAAACAACTGGGTTTCCCTTCTTTCCCGTCCGTTCCTTAAAATCCCAACGCCACCACCCTCGCCGCCACGCTGTCAAATTCCAGGATGCTCAGAAACACTCAAAGTGTGCTTTCTTCATCAACCACGTGCCTTTTGCGCGGCGAAAGGCCCACTTTTGGATCATTTATTGCAGGATGCCTTAAGCAAAAGGGAATTGAGGTCACGTGAAAACACTCTGCCTTCCATAGTCGCCTTCTGCAGTTGCCAAAGAACCTCAAGCGAATGAGAAATGAAGCCCGCTGCTCTCCCCGCCCCACCGCCCACCCGCACGAGGATCAGCTTCCAATTCACCTCGGAAGTGCCTCTCCGCCCCGACCCTCCCAACTTTCCTCTCGGACTTTCTGATGTTTGACCCCCATCGTTCAACCCCGACTTGACTTGGAAACCAGTGGGTCTCCGGGAATGTTGTGGGCAATTTCCACCAAGGGAAGGAAGGAAGGATGGCGACACGTTTCGACCCATGTGCTTCTCCCTACAAGTGCCTCCTCTTGTGCACCCCCCCACCCCCATCTCAGACTTGCACAGGTGCAGGACGCAGAGCCTAGGGGGTTGCCAACTGAGCCAGGCAGAGCTCTCTGGGGGCTCTAGATCCATTCTCCCTCCTTCACCCCAGGACTCAGCCTGAGTCTTTCTCGGGATCCATCCATCAATTTTCCTGTGGTTCCTGGTCCCCGGACTCCAGGAAGACTAATGGCCAGCCCCACCCTATCCGCAGCGGTGCCTTTAGCATAAGAGTGTGTCTTTACCGTTACTGTGTCTTGACCCAGCACCTCTTCTCGTTTCCACGTCCCAGAAGCAGTCCAGAAAGGATCGGGTCCAGTTAGCTGTGACAGAGGCCACACAGGAGCTGTCCGGCGAGAAGCAGTTGCTTGCCAAGGGCGGGCTCTGGGACTGGGTTGAGAGGGTCGCTGCCCTGCGGACTGGCAAGCAAAGACTCGTGAGCGCCTGTGTGTCTGCCAGGGAAACAGCACGGGATACAGGCGCGCGGATCCGTATGCGCGCGCGCCCGTGTGTGTGTGTGTGTGTGTGTGTGTGTGTGTGTGTGAGTGACGGAGGTACCCACGTGCCCGGCCCTCCAGTGCTGCGGCCGCGGAAAGGCTGCGGGCGAGAGGAGGAGGCAGCGGGCGGCGACAGGGCTCTGAAGAGCTAGCCAGGTCTGCTGGCTGGGTGCCGCACCTCCCCGCCCCACCACCCCTTGACGCAGAGGCCACTGCGGCTGCCTGCTGCGTCCTCTCTGCGCCCGGGGGTTGGGCGAACTGGATGCAGGATAGACCTGGGGAGCCCCACGCAAAGCAAAACAAAACACACTCTGCCGGCTCCACCCAGTCTTTCCCCAGCCCACTCAACTGAAAGGATGGGCACCAGTTGCCCGCCCCCTGTCTTTGTCTCAGCGAGGATAACAATCCTGTGAGAATGGCCCTACCTCGAACCTTGAGGCTATTCTCCTGAAGTCCTTAACCCGACTAGAAGTAAGGGACCCTAGCTTTCTCTCCTGGCCAGCCATTTACATCTCCAGCAGAAGAAAAGCACTCTGGGCATTTGCTTTTCCATCAGGGGTGCCCTGATAGTATTCACTGATTCTTATAAGATTCTGAAAGGTTGTTTTAGGGAGATGGTTCCCACCATACCTTGCTGATGCCCCAGTATGCGACTCTGTTCCAAGGGGTCTTATTACCAGATGAAGTCTGACTTTCCTCCTCTGATAATCAAGGCATGCTCATGATTAAGCCACGTAATCTTAAAACAATACGTTTCTGAACACAAAGCTAGCCTCCTTTTGAAAATGGCTGAACCGTCCCCTAAACAGGGAATGTGGTCTAGGGATTAAATTTATGATCTTTGAAATCAAAAATTTGAAAGAACAGCAAAATGACCATAGAACTATTATAGAAGAAAGGTTACTTGGCAAAGTATCTTTTTCACTTCTAGATGATTAATATTATCATTTTAAAAATACCTTCTGCACTTTTAGGCCTTACAACAATCCCTTAGAGTTTAATGGATTGTATCTAATTAAGATTGAATTAAATAATAAGACCATTGCAGACAGGTTTTTTATGCAGTGAAAAAAAAATCTGGAAAGAAATCACAAGACCAAAATTTCAGGTCAGAACATTGTTACTAATCCTTTTAAAGCAGCCAAGAGAGCTTTTCCTCAGACTCTCTTCAAATCCCACCTTTAAAAAAAATTAAATTAGAGTTGACTCCCTGAATTTCCCTCCCCTGCCAGTGGTAAATATACGCTCTTTGATAGATGTACCACACGAAAAAAGAAAAAATTACAATAAACTTCTTAGAGCACATGTTACATAATTTGATTTTTATTTCACATACTGATGACAAGCAAATATTTATGTTGATATACATCATTGTTTTTACATATTCAAACTGAAAGACAAGTACAAATATTACCAATAACAACTAAAAAGAATTTAAGAATATAGGTAATGCTTTGTCCACCATCATCAAGATTCCGTTCATTGTGAGAAACAAAGTCATTGATATACTTGCAGAAGTGGTTTTCAGTAGTACCAAGGAGTACTAAAAGTATTTCTCCTTTATGCGTTTTCACTGGTGTTTGACATCTATCTCAGAAGCATACACAAAGTTACATGTCACAAAATACTTCTAACCATGTCTTCAGTGATGACTGATACCTGATACTAGTGAAGAGAAACAGGAGAGCTTCCTACTGAGTATCTGGAGCTTATAATGTTTAATCTTCTCAACTAATTAATAAGGTGACTTACTAATTTAGAGATTAGAGAAAGGTGATACACAGAAAAAAAAAATGTAGCTGTAGCCACACAGCTAGTTCAATGATGGAATGGAGAATTAAACCCAAATCTACTTTCTTCAAAGTTTATGTTTTTAAATAATACCCTGCAAGTTTTTAATGAATTTAGGGATTTTTAATGGGAGAAATGGGTAGAATCAATACAAGGATTAGGCATCTTCGAAATGGAGTGTGGGTGGAAAGACTGTCCAACAAAAAGAGGCTGGGAACGCCAATCATGGGTTAAAACATATCCATTTTAAAATTTTAACAATAAGGACTCTTTAAAAATTTAAAGTTCAGTTTGCTAATATCTTTTTGGCTAACAATTATTTAGTGTTTTCTCTATTACACTGTGTAAAATTGACCACATGGTGTTGCAGCAGAAGGAGGCAAGACAGAAGGAGAACAGCAGTACTTGGAAGAATATTTCAACCCACAAATGACAGGAGACTAGTATTTCTGACCACTCTGTATTTCAAAAGTATTAGCAGGTATTGATTCAATTATAATTGTGTGCCTTTGTGATGTGTGAAACAATGTCTATATCTTATTTCTCTTAATTATTACAGTAGCTCTTTGTTATAAGAATGATAATTAGCTAAGCATTGTAGAAGAAAAAGCTAAGAATTTGGTTGTTCAAGATCACATGGTCAAAAAGCATCTGCTAGATACTATAAATAAATACCTTTCTTTACGCAGATAACCTTCCAAATTTGACATCTACTTTTAAACTATTATTACCACACATCTCAGTTGAAAACAGTTGGAATAAAAGATCATATGAAGGAAATGGAGCATTGTCTTTGGAGGAGGGAGGAAATCTGATTTGCCAAGCCTTTCTACACTAGTATTTCTTAAATCTCTCATATAATTATAATATTATGCTAAAATTTCCAAAGATGTAGCACCATAGTTCACAGAAACAATTCTTAGATTTAAAAAATCAAACCACAATACTAAAGGAGAATACTGAAATCAATTCATATCATGAGATTTTATTTATTCAGTTTCCCTTATGGCTAGCCACGTAGTATATTGTGGAATTTCTTTTTTACATTCTAATAAAATGTTTTCTTATAATGTTCTCAAGTGTAATTTGTCATATGGTTTCAAAATGTTTATGAAACCAAAGTCTGCACAATCCCAAAATATCTACTGAATACACTTGACCCTCATATCCATAGGTTCAACCGATGCTGATGGAAAATATTTAGAAAAAAATTACATCTGTACTGAACATGTACAGACTTTTTCTCTTAATTGTATCTAAAACAGTACAGTGTAGGAACTATTTATATAGCACTTGCATTATATTCAGTATCATAAGTAATTTAAAGATGGTATAAAGTATGTAGAAGCATGTGCCTAGGTTATATGACAATACTCCATTTATATAAGGGACTTAAGGTTCCTTGGATTTTGGTATCCTCAGGGGTCCTGGAACCAGTCCCCAGTGGATACCAAGTGTCATGGTTTGGAATGGGAATGTCTGCCAAATGCCCATGTATTGGAGGCTTGGTTTCTAGTCCATAATGCTTTGGGAGATGATGAAGTTTTTAAAAGGAAGAGCCTAGTTTGAGGAAGTTGGATCATTGAGGCTATGCAGTTGAAGGGGATTATATTAAGATCCTGTCCTCTGACTGCCTCTCTCTCTCTCTCTCTCTCTCTCTCTCTCTCTCTCTCTCTCTCTTTCTCCTTCCTTCGCTCCCTTTCTCTCTCCCACTTCCCCTGCCCCCACCCTTTCCTAAAGGAATGAGGTGAACTGGTTTTCTCTGCCACAAACTTTGCATTGATATTCTGCCTTGCCCCAGGCCCAAGTAACAGGGCCAAGTAACCATGGACTGA
Source organism: Callospermophilus lateralis (assembly GCF_048772815.1). Taxonomy (NCBI): domain Eukaryota; kingdom Metazoa; phylum Chordata; class Mammalia; order Rodentia; family Sciuridae; genus Callospermophilus; species Callospermophilus lateralis. The sequence continues at coordinate 134,080,005 of NC_135308.1, forward strand.
AACCTATGAAGCAGTGATCCAAAACAAAGTTTTTCTACTTATAAGTTTATTTTCTCAAGTATTTTTGTCACAGCAACAGAAAGCTGACTAACACACCAAAAGACAATTATATTCTGTTCTTCCTACATTTTCATGACAGATGAAGGACTGCAAGGTAGAGACAAGGCAAATAACTAGGTTATCTAATTTCTCTTTGAATAAAGAATGTGTTAAATGAATTGACAAATGTCAAAGCAATTAAATCCACTTTTTAACTAATTGGCTGAAATAGTGATGCATTCACGACAATGTAAAAATGGTTGAATTTTGCTAATGTTTTTGCACTTTGTAGATAAAGCCTAAGTGGCTCTGGCAAGTTAAAATACCAACACAAGCTGTCACTTTGTTGATGCAAAAATGTATCCCTTGCTTCAGTGTATGGATCATGGTCACTGAGTCCTTAAGTTACTCTTTAATTATAAATTTATATTATGTAAGAGTAGATTACATTTGTAAAACCCTTTGTGCATATCAGATATTATGTTCAGGATTAATCTATACAGCAAATTTAGATATCCAAAACCCAAATATTTTGTGGTATTTGTTTTGCCTGCAGTGTGTGAGCTGCCTTTTCTTACTTTCACTGCAAAATCTATCACTGATAAATTCAGAATCTATAGGCTGTGTGGGGTTTTTTTTTGGTTTCTAAAGTTATATTTTAATATTTTAAATACTTGCTTTTTGAATAAATTTCAAACCATGGGCTTGTACATGGTGAAAAGTTAAATCTCCTTTGCATATATTCCTTGTCTTGGGAAAGGAGCAGGGAATTCAATTTAAACAGAGTGGTCTTAATAGACTCAATTTTAAATAGGGTGATCAGGGAAAGTCTCACTGGGTTTCTATTGCAGCAATGAGTTGAAGAACTTGTACAAATTATCCTTGTAGAGGTTTAGGGCCAGGGGTGCATTTGCTATAGAAGTAATGAACAGGGTCTTTTCTGACACTGAGAGTGAATAGAAATACCCTAAAGGAAGTTTATTTGGTGTGTTTTGAGGAAGGGAGAGGAAGGCCAGAAATAGCATACATTGGTCTTTCTCCATAGTAACAAACTTACGGTTTTTAATATTTAATTTTTTAAAATTTATATATTTTCTATTATTGAACTGTTTTTCCATTTCTGGAATTAATCCTACTTGATGATGAGAGTATTTTTATATAAATTGATAATCCAACTCATATATTTTATTTACAGTGTTTTTCATCTGTATTCATAAATGAAGTTGATTTGTAATTTGTTTATATTGTTTTCATAAAGTTTGCTTATCATGATTATTCAGATGTCTTAGAAAATCCAAGGCTTATACTTCTTTTCTAGTCTTTCAAAAACACTTTCATATAGATTCTTTATCACTCAACTGGAAAATTGAGAGAGGAAGGAAGGGGGTCAGATAAAAATATTTTGTAATTGACTCAGTTTCTTCTATCGATCTACTTCAGTTAGCTATTTCTTCTTGAATAAATGAGTACTTATGGCAATTCATTTATTTTACTTATTCATTTTATCCAATTTTTGTGTTTCAATAAATTTATTTTTACTATTTGCTTTTGAATTTTAAATCCTAGATTGTACTTTTAGACATAAGCATTTCTGCATAATATTGCATATCTTTTTAATCAGGTGCTAAACATTTATCTGTTAAACTTCTCAAAAAGCCAACTTGTGATATTACTGCTCATACATCTTTGCTTTTTTTGTAAATTTTTTTGCTTGTACTATTTTTTTATTTCTTCTACTTGAGTATACACATTGTCTTTTTCTAGCTTTTGTATTTGAATAACCATTATTGTATTTTATTTCTAAGTTGCTTCAAGGTTATTATTTACTTTATAAATATGTATTCGTGTTTACAGACTACAGGCTACTTTGTAGCTACAGACTACAAAGTTTGGTTATATATCACTTTATGAAGTGTTCCTTTAAAAAATCTTGATGCTTATTTTAGTAATTTATAAGCATGCTTTGAACTTTATTTTTATTACTAATTATTTGCATAAGCATTTTAGTCAGATACCTTATTTTTATAGATTCTGTTGGAATTGATGATATGTACTTTGTGACCTAGTACTTGTTCATTTTTTTTAGATCATGTATGTTGCCTTCTATCAAATAAATACCTATGTGGACTCCTCTGCAAATTCTCCAAAGAGTATGTTTGTTTTATTTGTTGAATTCAGCTTATTAATTTTGAATTTTAAATCTTTAAATATGAAGCATACACTTTTAAGTCCCACATGACTATACATAATCCTACTGTACCTAGATTTTAAAAACTGAAATATGGAGTATGGAGTATTTTAAAAACTGAAATATGGAGTATTTTTTAATATGTATTTTGTTTTGTTTTGTTTGTGCCTGCTAGGGAAAAGCTTAGCTGTGCTTTATCAGACTTGTTCTTATACCTGAACTAATGTGGGTTCACAGATGAGGTTCATAATTCCTTAATGATTAAACAGAGTGAAAGAAACTTTTCCCAGTAAAAAAAAAAAAAATGCCATATTAACAGAAAAGGGGCAAGAGGGAATTAACATTTCAAGTGACCAAAACTATGAGCTAATAGGAGATCTGCTATACCTCATGGTATGAAAATACTTCTCCAGGAAATATAAGCACTGGATTCTAGGAACTGGAGAATTTGGGTTATTGAGAGAAAATATGAGAGTCTGGCAAGTAACACCACTGGCAAATGATTGAAGTTGAGGTCTGGCTTTCTTAGCTAATGGTGGGGTTGTGAATCATAAGGACCAAAGATTGAGGGAAGACCATCATCTTGAGTAATGGTGCAATCTCTGGCCTCCTAGTGTTACTGCTGTATCTCACCGTGGGCTTCTACCTCACAAACATTAAACAAGGGCTGGATTGTAGGTAACTTATTTATTAATTCAGATATTGGCTTTGGGTCCAGGAACCTTGGGTTATTCTGGTGCACATGGATTCAGCATGTACACACTTTGATTCAGATAGAAAAGCTTCCTGTGTCAACTCCCACACCCAAAGTTGTATACTACATCTTACTTTACAGTATACAAAGTTGTATACTACAATCTTACTGGTAAATGCACTGTGTTTATCAAATCATATTCAGCAATTCATAGTCTTTTATTTTCAATAAATTGATGCAGTTTCTAACTCTGAGCTCACATACAATTAAGATGGCAAAACAAGAAAAGAATCACAATCATTTTGATGATTCTTTACAATCTTTCAGCATGTTCTGTTCCCAATCTCACTTCTGTATTTTTATAGCAAGGATTTTAGGAATTCACAGGCACATTATTGGTTATCTGTGGACAGAGATCATCACTAAGATATCGACTATTTCTGTTCACATTATCCTGTCAGGTTACTGCAGTTCCCATTCCAAACACAGGGCACAGGAATCTGCTAAAACAGTGAATCTTGTGCCCAGGATTCTTCAAGCCCTACAGTTAATCTTGGCTTTTTCTTTGTTGCCTCGCTAGCTTATTAGATGCTAATAGTAACTCAGAAGTTATAAGGGTATATTGCATAGATAGATTGCCTTCCATCAAATAAATACCTATGTGGACTCCTCTGTGAATCTCCATACATTACCAAGTGACCTACCTTCTCAACTCTAATATTCCTTCATTGGAGAGCACATATAAAAGAGGGACACCTGGGAAATTAAAACACCTTGGAAAAGTTCACTGATGCCCCTCATTTTCCTTAACAGGGAGTGTAAGTAAATAAAACTGCATTCTAATAGAATTGCCCAAGAATCACCATGAATAAAATGTTTATGATAATGTCTGTGGTATGAGAAACCCCAAAACGAACAAAGTTATTCACTGGAGAATGAGCATTAAGGAGGGAAGCTTATCTAGGGAGAAAGGAATAGTACCAGTTATGAGCATCTATGTGTGGGTCAGAAAACAATAGAGATCATGATCAGATATCTATAAATAGAGTTTATATATTACAAGCTGGTAGCTCCTATGGCTTGAGTTCAGTTTTACCACTTATTCTTCATTACCCCTCTCAGAGACTTTTGCCACTGTTCCTTAACCCCTATGCTAATATCAGAGAGGTTATCAGAATCTCATTTACCATAGCCAGCTAAGTCACTAAAGCCTTTAAACATAAGCAGATTTTAGAATCAATTTCAAATTCTCTTCCTGAAGGTCTGTTGCCCATTCCATTATGGTATGAACATTTCTACTTACCCTTGGTTTGATCAGAAAATCAGAGCTATTCTAAAAGTTAATCAGATATTTAAGGTACGAAATAGGACGTCAAATATGTAGAAGTAATTGGTCTGAGAAGTAAAGGTCCAAAATGTTATATAGTTACAGAGTCAAATATTCACTTAACAACTTCAGATTGAAGCAATCTGGAGTTCCCAAGTGCATAGGGTCCAAGAAGACTCTGCACCTGACTATATGACCACTGAGAATGGTGGCGTTCATTTCACTTCTATTTTTCAAAGTTTATCCATGTTCACATAATCTCTGAGAACATTTAGGAAGATGGATTCATAGAAATACAGTGTCCACTATACTCGAAGGAAGTAATAGCACTATCAAATAGACAACAGCAGTTTAGCACAAAGTATTTTTATTTATAATTTTATTTATTTTTATTTGTAATCTTCTTCAGGAGTTTCCTTTCTTTTTTCTTTGGTGATTTTAAAAATTTAGATATTATTATTACTGTTTTGATTTTACAAAATGAATTATGAATACCTTCTTTTACTAAATGGTTGAATAGCATATATATATATATATATATATACACACACACATACATACATACACACACACACACACACACACACACACACACATATATAATTTTTTTTGAGTTGTCACAGAGCAATTGAAATAAATTAGCTTGTAAAACCATCTGGGCCTAGTAGTCTTTGGGAGGTAATTTTTTCACATGTTTTTCCAAGATCTTTTCTAAAAATCTGCCTATTTAGATTTTCTTCTTTCTCTTTAGTAATTTTGGAATTATTTTCAGGAAATTTTTTTTCAATTGAATATCAAACATAGAGTTGTGCATGTAATTATTTTATACTTTAGAAATCAGTTTTTCCATTAAGCTTGTGTTTTAATGAGTTCATGCTGCTATAACAAATTACTATAAACAGGGTGGCTTAAACAATTGGCATTTAATTCCCATGATTCTGGTAGCTGAGATTTAAAAACAAGATGCCAGCAGATCTGGAGTCTATTGAGGTCTGCTTCCTGGACTGCAGATGGCCAATTTCTTGCTGTGTCCTCATATGCAGAGAGAAGAGAGAAGAGAAGCAAGATCTTGAGTATTTTCCTAAAAGGACAGTTGCCTATTGTCTTAGCCCTTAAGTACAGCTGTTTCAAAGTGTACACTCTTCCATGGTGTTAAAAATTAAAAAAAGACAAATGATATATCTGTCCAGTTCCTAGAGAACTTCATGCTTGATCTACAAGCTACAGTGCATTTAAGATGTTCTGTAAAGATTATCTTTATTATTGTGAAGTAATACAATATTTCAATATTTTCAAGAAGAAAAAGAATCCTCTTTGTATCTCACTTCTACTTAAAATTCTTCACAGTTCTTTTTAAACATCATTCTTTAGTTTTCGGTTTGTATTCAAAAACTCCTTTAAAATTCCATTTGATCATTGCTGTCAGAATTCAAGGAGGAGTTAATTGCTTGTGCCCACATCATTGTCTTGAATTATACATATATAGCATATTATATGATTTGAATAATGTACAAATATATGCATGTTGGGAAGCATCATTTTTTTACTGGTGAAGAATATAATAAAAACATGCAATGAAGGATGTCAAAGAAGGAAAATATGCAAAGAAGAATCCCCTAATGTTGGAGTGTGGTTTCAGACATCAAAACTAACTCATTATTTAAATATAAATATACAGCATTATTCAGTATGGAATTTATATACATTTAAACTCTAGAAGCAAACACACCCTTAGCAATGAGGATTTCTAGCTGTCAGGTCTTGGTTACTAAATACCATTTTGCACTCAAAAGAATCAAGGTTTCTGAAAGGAATGTGGTACAAAGAAAATGCAAGATGAGCTTGGAAAAATCTTGTGCCAGAAATGATTTAAAAAGTGATATGATGGGAACAGACAACAACTGAAAAGACTTCCCACTTGCTAACTATGGAGAATTTTCAGCTTGGAAAGTAGTAATAATGGCAATGTAGCATTACTCAATAAATAGAATACAAATACATGAAGCTGTTCTTGCAGTAAATAAGTCAATTATTCAGGAAGAAGGTAACACACTTTGTTATAGTAAAATGCCAACTAATAAAGGTGGATGAAATTAGAAATTAAACTAAGTACTATTTTGCAAACAGGATAACAGTACTTCATTTGAGTAATAATAAACTCTGATTTCTAAAACTAGAGATTGAAATGTTTTCCAAAATTTATTATGAAAATTTATAAACATACAGATAACTTTGAAGTATTTTTCTAATGGTGTTGATCTTTACCTACTACCATTAACATTTTGCTACATAGTTTATCACACATTAAGATACAGTAAAATATATGTACATTCATCTCTGACTCTAGGGCCTGACACAGAGCTTTAAAATCTCTTGGAATTTCATAGATGATACAAGCATCTTGTGTTCTAAAGATCCAACTCTTGATGTGCTCCTGTCCAGATTCTGACCAACAAAAAGACCATGTGATGATTAAAAGTTTGGAACTTTCAAACCCTATCTTCCATCCTCTGGTAAGAGGATCAAGGCTGGACTTTGATTTAATAATTGTTAATGCCAATTTGTTTATGCCATGCCTACAAATATTCCTAAACTGTGGTGAGTGAGGAGTTTCCAGGTTGGAAATACATCCACTTATCCTATGGTGGCACACCCCAACCCTTGGAAGGCAGAAGCTCCTGTGCTTGGAACCTTGCAATACTTTGCCCTGTGTACCTTCTCCTCTGGCTATCCTTTGTATCTTTTGTAATATCCATTATGATAAACAAGAGAACATAAAGTGTCTCCCTAAACTCTCAGATTTATTATATCAAATCATTAAATATGGGAAGGGGATTACAGGAACCCCTAGTTGGTAGCCAAGAGGAATAGAAGGGTGGGTAACCACTACTTGTGACCAGAGTCTGAAGTTGGGGGGCAAGTCTATTAGTACTGAGCATTTATCCTGAGATTACTTAGTGTCCACATTAAATTAAATAGTAGGAAACCATTTGGTGTCCACAGAGAAGTAGAAAAGTGCTTGGTGTAGAAAATCTACCTACTTGGCATAAGAAGTGTTATATACAAAGAAACAAAGTTCCTTTATCTATTAATAACATCTATAATTCTATATTTTCATCAATCCATCATATTTTACTGAAGTAGAAAAGTGCTTGGTGTAGAAAATCTACCTATTTGGCATCAGAAGTGTTATATACGAAGAAACAAAGTTTCTTTATCTATTAATAACATCTATCATTCTATATGTCCATCAATCCATCATATTTTACTGAATAATTTTTTAAAAGTTTACACATCAGTACATTTCATCTCTAAGCACTTTAGCATAGATATCATTCTCCTGAATTCCATATACATTTTGGTTTTTCTTTCCCCTTGAGGTAAGATTTACCTAAAACAAAATCGATAGGTCTTATGTATCCTTTGATGAGTTTTTCCATAAATGTACAACCAACAACTTATCAAGACATAAAACTTTGCCATCACTCCATAAAATTTGTTTCTTCTTTCCATGTAATACCTACACCATTCCTCAACCAATTTTCTGATTTTTTTCCACCATACATTAGTTTTTACAACTCTAAAATTTTATATAAGTAAAATCATAAAGTATTGCTTTTTTATTAAGGTTACTTTCATTGAACATAATACATGTTTGATTTATGTGTTAATATGAACACAAATATACAAAGATTACCCATACTTCTGTTGATAGACAACTGGGATATTTGCGATTTGGGTTGTTTGTTTGTTTTTACAAAATTTATTTCTTGCTACATTTTTTTCCTACAAATATTCTCACATGCTTCTTTTCATGAACACATTCTTGGGAAAATTCCTAGGAACAGTATTCCTATGCCATACAGTATGTATATGTTTGGTTTTATAGAATCTGACAGAACTTATTCTAAATGATTCGAGATTTGAAGTCTGTGCTCTTAACAAGGAATTCTGTAGAGTTGAGGAATTTCAGGAAAAAATAAGGTTTTTGCATAGAAAATATAGAGAAAGATATTTCAGATCAACTGAATATTACTAACAAAAGCATTGACTTGTAAGACTGCGTTTTGCCCATGAAAGAAAAAAAAAGTGTTTAGATATACAGATAAAGTTGCAAAGGTAACTAAATCATTTTCTGGAGAGTTGTTTTATCACAAGATTAAAGATTTGGAATTTAATACCATAAAGAATGGGCAAGGCTGAGAGTGTTTGGGTTGGGGGATGGAAGAAGAGACCTGTCCTTCATTCTTTATGTGAATCATTGGCTAAATGCTAAACATAAGTGAGTACCATAGCAAGTCTTTCCAATGATTTAAGAAGAGGTGCTAACAGTTTGGGGCAGCACAATATTAGGAAAAGAAAGATCTCTTAAGAAACATTGAAAAGGACAATTATAAAAGAATTTAGTATTAACTGGATTTAGTTTCCTGAAAAATAGTAAGAGTTTGCTATTAGCCAAAATCTGAAAAATTGGCAAGTTGACATTGCCCATCACTAGAAAATGTATCTAAAAGATAAATTAGAGCTAGGGAGCTAGAAGCAGCAAGTATTTTGAAGACACCTGCTGGGAAACATGGTAATTCTATAATACCAAGCATTTTATTAAAGAGGTTCTAAACATAACAGAGTTTCTGTGTTCAAAGTTTTACACAGGAAAAACAAATCTTTGTTATTGTAATAAACATAAGGCTATTTTAGTCTGAATATCGTAGTCCAATCATAGCTATAAGAATTTGACAAATAATTTCTTAGAATCATTGGTTTTTATAGGAAATGTTGCTAAGAATATTATATTTCCTTTGAAAAGAATATTTTAGGGCTTTTGATAAATTTAGTAATACATAAATATTGGTGCTTTGTTGGACTTTAGCCAACAAAGGGAGATAAAAATAATATATCTTTCAGGAAAAAGCAATGCACAATTATATTCAATAAGAGGTTACTTAAGTCTTCTATGTATAAAAGATTTGGGGATATGTGCAAAATAAGGTAATCAGGAGTAAGTCAAAGAGTATCTGTGGCCAAACAAAAGCTTCAACAAGAATTTTTCTTTTCTATTATATTCCACATACCCTTCCCCTGTCACACTGTAATCTCTTGTTTATTTTTATATAATTCTCTTATGAATAATATTTGATCACTATCTTTTCTACCCATACTCCCATATTAAGTTCTGGTCTTTTCATAATTTAAATTTTCCCTATATTTCAAAATGCTTGGATCACCATTGTGTGGTCCTTTACTCCTATCTGCGCAGCTCTATCAATTTCTGACTATGAAAATTATTATAAAAGTCACAAATTGAAATAATATGATACATCATGACTACATAGGAGAAATGGAATATTCATTTGGAAGATAAACTAATTCAAAAATCAGACTAAGTCAGTTAAAAATAAGTCAGTTATTGCCATTCTAATGCTGCAAGACAAATAATTCCTAAACTAAATGGCTTAAAACTACAACTTTCATCTTCATTACCATCTATGTGTAATTGGGAGGTACCTTTTAAAACTGGCCTGGTTCTGTTGCTTCTAAGCTTCCCTTAGGACTTGGGTCCCTATAGCAAGACTTAATAGAATAAAATGACTAATAATTTCCTTTACTTCATTACTGATGACTCAAGGACTGAGTGAGATTATTCCTACAAATGGCAGAAAACTCTACCTGTCCCTCACCCACTTTGAACCAGTGATCTCCAACATATGTCCTTCTCATGGCAAAAAGACTGGAATACAAAAAGGGTCAACAGAAACTTGATGACTCTGAAGGCCAGAATTGGAAATGGCAAATTATGACAACTGCCTACATTCTATTGACCATAGCAAGTCATTTGACCAAGTGTCACATAATGAAATAATGAAGCATATTTCTCCCATAAAGCAGAGGAAAAATACAGAGTATATGTGAGTGATAATCTAGTACCACATGAACACTTAAGCAGTCTAAAATATTTTCTAGAGACTAGACCTCTATCTTCAGTTTCACAGCTATACATTTTCCCACATAGCTCTCCCTCAGTTCAATTATCTGTCTTTGATGAATCCAATTTTATCCAATGGAAAGATTTAGTGATCTGCCATTTGTAGGCATAATCTCACCAGTCCTTGAGTCACCAATAATGAAGGAAAGCAATTTATTAGTCATTTTATTTCTAGTAAGTTTTGCTATAGAAGATAAATATTATTGTGCTTGGCATAGAACTCATATGTTCGCTGGGCATCTGCCTCTTTGTTTTCAGAGAACTCCTGCAGGGTGGTAAGAGGTTTTAAAATTAGAATTCTTCCTCATTTGTTTCTCAATGCATACACCCAAATTACCATCCAGCTAGAAGAGTCTAATCTATCTTCTAAAACTTGTTCTGTACCTTATGCCCACAGTGCCTAGACTTATTTCTTCTCTGACCTCAAAATTGTATCCACTTGAATCAAAGATTGACTCTGTAATAGTTTTTTTTCTATATACCACATGACAGAGAATTCCTTTATGTTGACTTTATTTTGATTCAAGAAAAGTCCTTAGAGGTCTCCATCAAATGTCAAAGGAAAAACATCTAAGTCTATGGAGTTGCTATTTTTCATCTTTTTCTATATGTGACATATGAGGAGATTCCACCCATTACTTCATAAAAGGTTTCTCAGGTTGATCCTTTTTAATGTTTACTTCTGATTCTACCAATCTCTCAGCAAACATTACCACACACAGCTCTTGTCTCTGAGCCCCTATCTCTGACCTTCAAATTTCGATTTGAACTGCTGGCTCGTCTTCTCCAGCACGTCGTCATTCTAATCTTGGTCCTATGCCATCTTGAGAGGCAGACAACACAGTGATTAAAGAGCACTGACTCAGCATTCACCCTGATGGGGTTTGAATCCCAACTCTGCCATGTGCTATCTGTACTTTGGAAGCATATATAACATTTTTGTGCTTCTGTTTCCACTTCCGTAAAATAGAGAAAAGGCACCTACCTTACAGAATCATTCCATGGATTAAGAAATTATTTAAAGTTTTAGAAAGATGTCTGATATATAAATGCTATACACTTGCTTCACTTTGCTTGTTCAATGGTGAAATTCTATATTTTATTGGAAAGATAAAGAATTCATAATGGAAAAATAATGAAACTTTCACTACAGAAAAACAAACAAAAATTATTACATGAAGCATAATGTCACAGGGCCATATATAATATGATAATGGTGGAAAATATTTACTGTGTGCCTTGCTTTGTCTTGCTTTTGCATGAACTATTTCACTTTCTTTCCTTCTCTAGCCAATGGAACATGGTGGTTCTTTGAACCCATATGAAGGTTCACTGGCATAATGAAAAACAATAATGAAGGAAGAATTGTGGAAATTCCAAATATTCAGCCTAAAGTGTAATAATGGGGAACAAATGAGAGACCCAAGTTATTCAATAGGAAATCATTTTGAATAAAAGCATTTAGGCATATCTCTTAGAAACTAAACTAAAAGAGTAAGCTTAACAATTATGTAGAAAATATATGTCTACATTTTATTAGAAGAGTATTTTGAAGGCTAAAGATATTAGACAATTGCTAATAGTCACATGGTGGGCAATAGTCAAATTCAGTGGAAAAATCCCCAAATATGTTTCCATCTAAGTATGCTGCCTTCTTCTAAGTAATATTTTCAGATCAAACCTAGGCCATCAGTTTGAAGGGTCATCAGAGTACTAGATAAAATGTCAGTCTTGGACATTTAGATAAACAGTATGTTTTGAGGGTGAGAGGTCATGAATACACAATAAGTATGCATATCATGATAGCTTAAGAAATAAATTATGCAAGGAAGAAATAAATACATTTTAAAAATTAAGAAAGAAAAAAGTTGAGAGGGAAGAAGCCCAGAAAGGGAAAAGAACTTGTCTAAATGTAAATTTTCAGAGGACTTGCAAAGAAATATTTGAACAGAAAATAGATCTCAAATCTTGGAAGAAGAAAAAAATGATAGTAACTATAATAATATAATTATTTGTTTTGCTTTTTAATCCTAATATACTCTGCTCCATAATAAGTTATGTACTATAACCACTTTCATGTACATAAAGTCAAAGTACAGTTTAAAAAAAACTACATACCAAAACATCTACCAAATCTATCTTCTTTTAAAAACCTCAACTTTTAATAATAGGAATTCACACAATTTTTAAAATTGATGAGAATAATATGACCCTACCTACTTAGAATATTGGTGTTTTGTAGTATATTATGTAGTATATTATTTTTGTAGTATATTATATATGTAGTATAATATTGGTGTTTTGTAGTATATTATGTGTATTTGAATTTCCCATAATATTGAATTATAGGTAGGTCTTGCTCAATCTTTGAAATTTTAAACATGAAGTTGTCCCTAATTATTGTTGAAATAACTTAATTCAAGTAGCTAGATACTTTTAACCATTGCTCAATTTATAGCTTGAAAAAGGTTGTACCAGGCTACTAAAATGAATAATTTACTTCTGAATCAAAAGCAGAATATTTATTTTGCAGCTGTTTGCCTTTTTAAAGAAATGATTGATGTGAACATACTGCCTTAAAGGAGTAGTGCACAAATATGCCAACTTCACCGTATATGAATTAGTAAAAAGATATTTTTTTCGATAAGAATATTAACAAAAAGGAAAGGTAAAAAGAATCTTTAAACAAGAATAATTTAGATCACACTTTTAAAAACTAATTTATGAAAAATCTTTCTTCAGCATCATCTAAATATTTCTTAAAATCAGAGGCAGTATCATGTGAATCAAGCTAAGGACATAGATTTGATAAAATATTTTTTATCTCTAAAAATAATTTACTTAAAAATCTTTAAAATTTTAATTTTGTAGTTAAAAATTGATTAGGAAGATCACTAATTTACATAAAACTGGCTTATTATCATACCAGCTGCTGAAAATTTTGTGAAACAAGTTTCAGGTTGGCAAGCAGAACTGCAGGCTGTCTTAGAAGTAAAAATATCTACAGGCATGAAAGATGTCTATGCAATTAGAGAAATACAATCCTATGTTTTGAGAGTCTGAGGGTTTTTTCTTGTGGATGGTTTTCACTCCCAGTGGGGATGGGAAGTTATAAGAGAATGTTACCTGGAAAAGGTGAATGTCTAATCCTCCTCCCATTCAAACCTGTCATTATAGATGAGGATGCAGGATTATGTAACCTTAATGAATCAGCCAGCTACCCAATGTAGATGTGCACTGCACTTTTTCTTAATAAACTGGATTTGATGGATTTTTTTAATTTTATTTCAAAGTCTTTATAGATTTTATTAATGAGAGACTTAAAGGTTTTAAAACATCTCCATGTGGTTCCACTTGAATCATCTTCATCTTGACAGTAAAATAGCCAAAGTTTAAAATAGCTTCCTTAACAAAATTGTTTTCTTAGAATTGTTTTTCTTTTTGCTTCTGAATTGTTGATAGACTAAATAAAAAATAAATGTCCCCCAGAATGATGGTTCTGAAATAGTTTTGTTTCATAATGTTATTATTTGTTTTGTAGTATATACTAAGGTGAATTATAAAAGCATACAATGAACTCAGATTTTGAAAGAGCAGATGTTTCGAAAGTATCTTAAATTGCATTCTTTGGTTGCATAAAAATATAGAATTAATCATTTTGTCCAATGCCCTAAATATTATCAATTTATACTTATTAGATATATTTATTATATTTAACTAGAAAACTAGTTGAAAGCACATTGAAATTTAAATATCATTTTAAAATTACATGTACACTAATTATATAGGCAATATGTGTTATCCCAATAAACAATTCTTTGTTTCTCTGTTGACTGGACCTGTTCTCAAATTTCTTGGATGAATTACTTCCACTTATACTATGGATTTTTAATCAAAGTAATGAAAAAGTAAAATTAGTCTAATACAATTAAATGAATTTGCACTTAATAAATCCAAGTCACAATTCTTGTCCAATTTTTCTTTACTTTAGTGCAAAATATGTTCTCCCATATCAAGATTAAAATATATATTGGCATTTATAGAAAGTATAATCAGGATATTTCTTTTCCATTTGTGTCAGATTTGGGAGCTATATCATTTGTTTTTTTCTTCAGCATACAGCTTATATATACAGGGGTTATTGGTCTATTTTCCTTTGTTTTGTGGTAAGAGGAACATAAACTTTAAAGGTATAAGATCAAATGAAATTATATTTATTACATTAATTTTTGTTTCTTTATGCAAAAAACTAAATCCAAACATCATGTGTTAATTGTTCTCAAGAATATCCTATTGGCATACATTTGCATCTCCTTCCAAGGAAGAATTTTTACTTAAACCAGTCTCAGTCTTTTCTCTTTTTAATTTTTTCTCTTTCACTGTTATTATTTCCTTCTCAATTACATACATTAGTCAAGAATATAAACTTGAATACTCTCATCATAATAAAGTTATAATTAGTGAAAGGACTAGGTAAATTAACAAATAACCTTTGCAATCATATTACTTTTTAAAATAATCATGAATAGCTACTCTTTTAAAATAAATCCTTAACTATCTCATAATTTATGTTGAAATAGTCTTAATAAATACAGCTAAACAAAATTAGACATTTTTAGGAAGTTTTCTCAAATCATTTAAGAAACCCTTATTTACTAAGTACCTTATAAAGTTAAGGCAAAGTGCATAAAATATGCACATAAAATATCTACAAGCAACTCAGTGCCACATAGGAGATAGCACTAATATACTGGAAAGGAACAATAAATACACTATTGTGAGTAAGTATTTCAACATTAGATGATCATTTTAAGACTTTAATAGCAGACTCAACAACTATATGAACAAATTAATTAGCTCATCATATAGGACTGCTCAACTACTTTCTTTTCACTACTGCAATATGGGTCCTGTATATCACTTATATTATTTCATTGTCCTCTTAACTGTTTTATCTGATTCTTCCCTTGTCCCTCTACACTTCAGCTAAAATAGCAACCAAAATCATATTGTGAAAATTGAAGTGATATCCTGTCACTCTCATGCTTAAAATGCTACAATTGCTTTTTTTTTTTTTTGCGCCTTTTAAACATTTTTTTAAAAATTTTAGATTACTTGCTATGAATAATGATGAAATTAGGTTTTTAAACTTTATCTAGATTGCATTACATTTTTATCCCCACTGTTGGTTAATCCATTTTATATTTATATTTAATATTCACAAACAGTCTATTTCAATTGTATATCTAAGTTCACTTAAAAAATTTCTGGTTATCTGCAATTAACACATAGACATATCCTGTCTAAGTTTTTAAAATTTATTGAAAAAAAAATTCTTTGAGCATTCAGACAGCAAATGGGGGAGATACTAGTCTGGCTTTAAACTTTTCCATATCTTCATTCAAAGCTAGAATACAAGCCCCAAAGTTTATGCAATTCTAAAAGAAAAAAAATGTGATTCATGAATACTGATGTTCAATGAAGTTGTCATATCAGAGTAAAGATCACACACATTCCAAAACTTGGAAGAACCAATCATTTCTTTACTGCAGAAAGAATTTGGTTAATTACAATGGCTTTTAACCAAATTCCATGAAATGATCTACAAGGTATTCTGTGGTTCCATCTCCATTCATTAATGCAGTGCACACACAGACTTATGTGCAATGCTCATTTGACATCCCTTCTGCTCACTCAGCCCCTGGAACCTTGGATTTCTTCCTGTTCTTGAGCACTTCAGACATATTCCAAATTTAAATAGAACATTTATGATGATTTTTTTCTCACTCTTGCTCCAAACACTAATGTTCTTTTGTCTTACAACTCAGTTTAATATCCAAGAATATAATATTTTATTATATTTGTATTATACTTATTTTTGTGGTGTTGGGAATCAACCCTGGGCCTTGAACATGCTAGGCAAGCTCTCTACCACCGAGCTACATCTCCAGTCCTAAACCATCCTATTTTGAATTATATCCTTCTCCTTCTCGTTGGTATGTTAATTGGATTTCTTTGCTGTGACCAAAATACCTGATAAGAACAACTTAGAACAGGAAAAATTCATTTTGGCTCACAGTTTCATGGGTTCACTTAAAGTCTGTAGTCTCTATTGTTTTGGGATCAAGTGAAGGCAGAACATCACAGCCACAGGGCATGGTGGAGCAAAGTTATTTAGTGGTTCCTGGGAAGTTGTAGGCAGGAAACATAAACCCTTCCAGGACATGCCCTCCAATGACCCACTTTCTCCAATCATGCCCCACCTATCTACAGTTAGTCCCCAGTTAGTTCATTCAAACTTGAATGGGCCAATTACTTTAGAGCTCTTATACTCTAATAATTTACCTCCAAATATTTTTGTATGAACACAGGTGCTCTGGGGGGACACTTCTTATCCAAGTCATAGCATCTGTGCCTGGCCACAGAAAAGCGCATGCCCATCTCAAAATGCAAACTACTTTAAGTTCCTCTCCAAGAATTCCTTTAGTCTTAGCAGTTCTAACATTATCCAAAAGTTCAAGTCCAAAATCTCATCTGAGAAAAGGAGAAGTTTATTTTGGTTCATGGTTTCAGAGGTACAATCCCTGGTTGTCTGACTACATGACTCTGGGTCCAAGGTGAGGTGGAACATCATGACCAAAGGGCATGACAGCGGAAATCTACTCAGCTCATGGCAGCTAGAAAGTGGGGATAGTGGGAAGAGGCCACAGGGAAGATGAACTCTTGCAGAGGACACCCCCAGGGACCCTCCTCCTCCAGCCATACTCCATCTGACTACAGTTACCACATAGTTAATCCATTAAAACTAGGATAAACTGAGTAGATTACCACTTTGATGATTGTTGAGGGCCACAGCCCAGTCGGATGACGCATGGCATTTTTGCCAGAAGTAGTGGTTGAGAGGTGACGCCAGCGAGCCATTAAGATGATGACTTTTGAGTTCTCGAGGAGTTCCCATTGAGTTCTGGTTGAGCTCTCGCGGGGATTCCTGAAGAGTTCGCGCTGGTTGGTGAAGTTCGGGGTGTGGGAGTTCTGGTTGGTGCGTGGTGTGTCCCAAGAGAAGACCGCGTGCTTGGCGTTCGCGGGAGTGCGGAGAATAAAGGAGTTCCTGTTTTGAACCTACAAGGCTGTGTGGCGGCTCGGTTATTTTGTGCCCAGCCAGACTGCGGCAGATGATCTGATCATTTCACTGCTGAATATTTCTGAATTAACCAAGGAGCTTTTGGAGGATATCTCAAATCCAAACCCGAACACCTGATGCTCTCAATTATTCTATTTTTTTCTATAGAATTTGTTGCAGTCTTATGAACCATGTTTAATTATTTATTATGCTTATTGAATACTTAGCTCCCTTAATCCCATAGAACTAAGGGTATTTCTGTTACATAAATATCTTAAATCAGCAGAGTGTTGAACTCAAAGAGGGTACATAATAAATATGTATACAGTAGAGGAACACATTTTTTTATGAATAAATAGAAAATACTAGGAATTTTTCCTAAAATGTTCACTCTCTATTCATGGGGAGACTACCTTCATTATGTTTAAATTTTTATTTTCATTATTCTTTCATTTCTAATCATAAATTTTTGCTAGAATGTCCAATACCAACAATATGTATAGGATAAGAAAAATAATATAAAATGACCAATTAACTTCTTTTCTCTATGATCAATAAATTATAGAATTTCAAAGTGAGGGTCTACTCATTTTTCTATTTGTCATTCCACAGTAAACATCTTTTGTGAAGCTATATCAGATAATTAGCCTGATCTTCCACCAGGCAGATCAAAGCCTGGGCTTTGGGCCACTTTCAGAGAGGGGTGCCTTATGTAGGTTTACGGAAGGAACAGACTGGAAAATTTCTCCCCTTTGATGAGAACAGACCTCTGCCCACCTGTTTTGTTCTGATTCTCTGTTCATTTGGTGCTGGCACCTTTTTTTTTTTTAATCACTGCCAAAACACATACCATGGATATCTATCTACTCAGTATAAAAAACACTTATATGAAATTCATCTCTGTGTTAACTATGGCTTCTACCTCTTTTTATCCTTATTCCCACCCCAGATCAGAATGCTAGGTAGGTGAGTAACTAGCATTATAGTCACCAATCATATTGAATCTAGTTGGTCTTCCCCAAATTATTTAAAATTAAACATTCTTGCTTTGGTACCTATAAATATATATGGTGATACTGACATACAACAAAGCAGCAGAGGGTTTGGACGTGGAATGAAAAATCACTACTTGGTAATTTTCTGAACAAGCTTTTCAGAAGAATACAAGAAGGTGTTGGATATAACTGATATATACTGACAGCTGGCTAGAAATTTGTTCATTGATTTATTAATTTGCTCAACATCACTTTTCTCAGAGATGTAATAAAGTATATAATAGATGGGAACATAATACAGGGCCCTTACTTTAAAAGAAGAAAGAAATCATTACTAGGAGAAGAGGGAATGATAAAAGCACAATTAGAACACAGTATGTTAATTTCTCTAGGCAAAAATTCCATAGAATAAATAAAATGATCATTTCTCCCTTCTTAAACTGAAAAGCCAATATTCACTAAAATTTATCTCTATCAGTTCCATATATTGAGCATTCTATGATTTTGATTATATGATAACTTCTTTGACTCAACATTACACATGGGTATGCATTTTTAAACTAACACCCCCAGGCTGATAGAAAGATGAAATTTCTGCAATAGACATGTAATTTTATCTTTGTATTTAAGCCCTACAATACTCTTTGTGTTTGCCAATTCTTTGTTAGCATAACATATTACCCAATGCCAGGAACTTTATAAAAAAGAGAGAGAGAGAGAGAGAGGTTGATTTACTTAACTCATAGTTTTGAAGGATGAAAGTACAAGATTGGGAGACCTCATTAGGGTGATAGCCCCTTGACTGTCTCACAACATACAGAGAGGTAGGAAGGCAAAAGGCCTTATGTAGGAAAGATAACATGGTGAGATAAGAAACCAAAATGTTGGAAGTGGCTTGTCTTACTCTTTATGACAACCTTTTCTTGAAGGAACTAACTTACTCCATAAAATCAGCATTAAAAACTTCTTAGGCTAGTGACTCCAATAACCTAATTACCTTCCATAGGCACCATCTCTAAATACTGCTACATTGGGTACCAAGCTTGCATCAGATGAATCTTTAGGGACACTCTGAAACCAACCCAATCCATAGCACCCTCTATTCCTACCAGTGACTGCATATTCGTAACTTGTTCCTCAACCCTTATTCTTCATGTTCTGCTCACATCTTACTACTTGAAAGTAAACCATTTTCCCTTTCCAAGAACTATGCACCTTTTGATTCGATGATGCAGAACCATACTTAGATTTTTTCAAAACAAAAAAATCTGCTTTTTCATGCTTCTGAACTTTGCTTTCTTTCATGATGTCTTCACCTTGGAAGTAGTTTTTCAAATAGTCAACATTTATCTAACTTTCATTCCCAACTCTGTATGTATCTTTGTTAGTAGGTGAAGTACCTTCTGATCCTCCATAGAAAACATGCAATTTTCAAATGATGGGTTGCTCAATCTGGTGAAGAAAGTCTATTCCTCTAAAAGATACATATTAATCTTTCTATTAGTACAAAGGAGAGAATGACAACTGTACAAATTGTATAGATTCTTATTATTTCAAGTGGAAAGCAAAATATAAATAACCTGGTCATATTGTAATAAAAATTGATCTGAGTAGCTTTTTATCACATTTCTATTATGTTAGAGTCAACACATTGGTCCAGGTTTATGTATCCTGAACTCCTGAGAAATGGTACCATATTGGTTGTCTGGAAATTCATTTGATATATATTAAAATTAGAATAATTTATTTTCTACTGAAAAGCGTTTATATTCAACAGATCATACCAGGAAAACAACAGAACTAATTAGAATGTTTATTTCTAAGCCAGAATGTTTCCCTTATTATTGTGGTGATTTGTCTTGGGTGAGAGTGGGGAGGATATGTTTTGAAGAACTTCTTCAAACTCCATATTATAAAAATTTGGGGAAAATCCCAAAGTTTCTACCTCTCAGGGTAATTTTATTCCAAATAAATTCGCTCAGAATACAAGGTGACATACAAAGTCTGTAGGTGGATAATACTGTCAACCAGCATCCAGACATAAAGCAAGAGGAGTCAAATCTAGAATAAACTTTGAGTTGATGTACTATACACTTGTTTAGCACAGCAGTCCTTGCGTAAGATTGGTGGGAATTATGACTTCAAGCCTAGTTTTTATTCACTAGACAATATGTATTGGTCTACGATAAAAGAAGGACTGATATTAGTACATCTTTTTACCCTTTTAGGTAATCACCTTGGTTCTTGGAATTGAAAACAGTAATGTCTTGTGATTTTGAATATGTGACAGGAAATGAAAACAAAGGACTGTGATAAAAAACCAGTTTCACTGACCAACATAATACTAATGAAACATTATGTGGATCCTGTCATTTATGGTTCCAACATCGTATTAATATCACAATCTCTGAAGTCTCCTGCATTTACATTTGTAATTTTGATTACCTACCACTCCCAATTTCTAAAGGAATCTCTGCCTACTCTGGGTTCTTCACTTCGTGTTCCAGATGCAGGTGCTAGAATAACCTGATGATTCCCTTCCTAACACCATTCCTGCCTGAAGCCAGATGCAGAAAACAACTTTATATGCTGGTGTTTATGGATAGTGTTAAAAAGAGAGGCTAACAAATGAGTGATGATGTTTATCTGGGCATTATAATGATAAATTCTGGTATTATAAAATCTAACTTTGTTGCCAGCCTTTAATATCACTATTTTAAAAGTTCCTAGATATTCTCATACATGTAACTGGACTTTCTATATACACTGCTGCAAATGAATGGATTCTATTCAGGTAGGGAAATATACTACTCAGTAGAAATGAAACACTATGTATAACCCTTACAGAAAACAAATTAGGAAACTGCTAATTAGCTGAGAAAAGAAGGTATTGGAAAAATTGCTAAAAATTTGTTGCCAAGTCTGGTATGTAGAAAAAATGATGGATTTACTAACAATGCTCCCTAGTGCTTTTTGATAGAATTTGTGTAGCTAACCTCTCCAGGCATATTTAAATGATCTACCATAAGTACTGGGAGCCCATGCTGCACCTTTTCAGCAACCAAATTCATTGTAACTATAAAAAAAATTCTGCAAGTAACCTGAAGCAATGAACATACAAAGAAAGTTTAATATCCTTCCTGATACAATCACAAAAGATTAATGAATACAATTGTAATTTTATTTTGCAAATTATTATTACAAAGTAATTTTTAATTACTTGAGTTAAGAGTTCATTTGTATGGATATTAGTACTTACAAATGCTCAAATCAATCCAATAAACACACATCACACTAAATGAAACAGTTCTATCTGCATATTTCCCATATATAAGCTATTTGTGCTGTGTGATAATATTTGAATTGATTGGCCACTTGAGGAAGTGAAAATTATCACTGTAAAAATTTTAATGTAAAAATATAAAGCAATATTGTAGCTGGGTGTAATGGTGCATGCCTGTAATCCCAGCAGTTCAGGAGGCTGAGGCAGGAGGATCACAAGTTCAATGCCAGCCTCAGCAGCTAGACGCCAAACAACTCAGTGAGACCTTGTCTCAAAATGTGGCATTTATACACAATGTGGAATATTACTCAGCAATAAAAATAACAAGATCATGGCATTTGCAGGGAAATGGATGGCATTAGAGCAAATTATGCTAAGTGAAGTTAGCCAATCTCCCAAAAAAACAAATGCCGAATGTCTTCTCAGATATAAGGGGGGTGACTCAAAATGGGGTAGGGAGGAAGAGCATGAGAAGAATATTACCACTAGATAGGGAAGAGAGGTGGGAGGGAAAGGAAGGGAGAAAGGGAATTGCATGGAAGATGGAAGGAGACCCTCATCGTTATACAGAATACATGTATGAAGATGTGAGACAAAAAAAAAAAAAGATTTGCATCACCTTAGATTAGGTAGAAAGAAGTGATGGGAGGGGAGAGGAGTTAAAGGGGGGAAAGGAAGGATAGTAGAATGAAATAGACATTATTATTGCTGTGTGTATATATGTGACTGCATGACCAAAGTGATTCTGCAACCTGTACACTCAGAATAATGAGAAATTATATCCCATCTGATTCAAATGTATGGTATATCAAGGTCATTGTATTGTCATGTGTAACTAATTAAAACAAATAAAAAATACAAAATAGGACTGGGGATGTGGCTTAGTGATCAAGTGCTCTGGAGTTCAATTCCCAGTACCCCCCTCCCCAAAAATATATATTGTTTGTGAGAACATACTTATAATTCTTGAAATTTTTATGCTTCTCTCTTCTATTTTGATTAAGCTAAAACCTAACACTATAAATCTCATACATATTTCCTTTAAAATACTAAGAATCTATCCAGGCAAAAATATCACAAGTTCAAAATCTTTAATCAAATTTCAGAAAGGATTAAGGAAGCCATAGTAGGGTAAAATGAGGTTAATACCCATATCCTCTTATTAGGCACTTATATGAAAAACATTGAAATTTCTAAATAGATTAAAATATTTGAACTTTCTTATGGTATGGTTTGCTTTTTTCTAACACATGCCTTCATGACTTCCTTTTTTTTAGTTTAGGGTATGTTTAATATTACAGGATAGTCATTCATAGCAACAGAAATGCATTCATTTATTTATTCATGTATGCAGTTGATATTTATTCATCACATTCTTTATGCACTATATTGAATTATTTTTAAAGAATGAAATTTATAGGTGTTATCCATTATGTCTTTATCCAACATCAATTCCCATGAGAAAAAGAATCCTTTCTTGCTCTATGTATTTCTCGTAGAGTTGACCTACCTCACCACAGAGGTGGGTACATGCTACAGGCTAACAACAATAAAATTCATTCCTTTGCATATGATTGGTACATTAAGTAGACACATGATATTGTAAGGCCAAATAATGTTCTTTTTAGATTTTGATAAAGACATGTGTGTGTATCCAAATCCACTCTTAAAAAAAATACTGATGTTAGGGCCTTACTTCCATAGCCTCTGACCAGTATTTTTTGTTACTTTGGACCTTTTAATGTGCATCCATAAGTGAATTATTAGATTAGTAGCGATGCAAGATAGCAATACTACTGTCACAAACATGACCAGAAAAACTAGAAAACATCATTCTTACATATTCCAGTTGATACCTATTAATACTCTTTGCTGAAAATTTATGCTTTACATTTTTATTAAAGCAAATTACAGAATTAGAGTGTTTTTGTTGTTGTTGTTGTTGTTTTCACCCAATCCCTCTAAGGAATTACCAGAGCACATAATTTAATTCAGTCCAATTAAACACACAGAGAAGTTCATTGAGCCTTCTAGGGGGAAAACAAAAACAAAAACAAAAATAACAACAACAACAACAACAACAACAACAAAACCTCTCACTCTCTTTCTCTCTCTGTGCTGGGAATTGAACCCAGGGGTGACTTGCCACTGAGCTATACACCTTCAGTCCTTTTGAAACAGAGTCTCATTAAATTGCTGAGACTGGCCTGGAATTTGCCATCTTCCTTCCACAGTCTCATAAATTGCTGAGATTACAGATATATATCACTGCACCCAGCTTCTCACTATTAAAAAAGGTCCAGGGTGGGCTGGGGTTGTGGCTCAGTGGTAGAGCACTTGCCTAGCATGTGTGAGGCATGGGGTTTGACCCTCAGCACCACATAAAAATAAATAAACAAAATAAAGGCATTGTGTCTATGTACAACAACAACACAAAATATTTTTTAAAAGACCAGGGGAACTAGTATTTTTTCTTCTAAATCTTGTTATATGACAACAAAACAGGAAAGTGTCAAATATATATATATATATTTTTTTTAATGCCAAATAGAGATTAAATTGGAGAAAAAAAAGAGTGGTGGCTTGTAGAAAAACACACTACAGATATTTAACTAGTATACCCTGAACCTGGTCTACTTCTGAATTTCTAGGTAGATAAGCAATAATTGCAAGGAAGAGCATGTTCACTATTACAGTTAGTAAAATTCTTCTCAGAAAATATGGACAGTCCGGGTCCACAATTCCTTATCCAAAATGCCTGGAATAACAAATGTTTTATAGCCATTTAAAAAATAATTTTAGAAAGTATACATATGGCACACCCTGGGGTAACACTGGCAGAGCCTGGGGCAGAACAGCATGAATATTTATGTAGTAAAACAATGTGTAGAGGGATGGTTGGCTAAAGAGGTAAATATAAATATATTGTTCTATAGGTATGTGTGTACACATATATATAAATGCATTCACATTGTTTTACTAAAACCATAAATAGTCTCCCTTCAGTTCACTTCAAGTTTCATCCTTAAATTCATTATAAGCCATTTTCAATTTTTGAACTTTAGGTTTGTGGGAAAATATTGTGGATCTGTTATAAAACATTTAGAACACTTTTTTCCTCTTTCTTTTTATGTTCAGTTTAGTTTACAACACTGAGATGAACACCAAGGGTAATGATAATCAGTCTTATTGGCCATCTTGAAGACATTTTTTTGTAATTTAAAAAACTAATTTTCTTCAAATTATTTTTATTGTGCTATTTTACTAATAATTTGAGCAATTTAATACTTATTCATCAAAATGTTCAAGACTCAACAATGATATACGTATGAGACACACATGGACACATAAAGAATGCAAAACTAGCAGTCATCTAATGCTCTGTAATAAGTATGTCACATGCAAGCACTGTCCAGAAACTGCATCTAATTACAGCATGTGTGAAGTAGTCACCAGAAGTTTATCAAAGATTTCCCTTAATCAATTGCCTTTTCTTTCTCTTCTTATTTCTCACCCTTTATTTTATTCATAAATTAATGTCCATTCCAAAGCTTTTCATATTTTGAAAACAAGAAACTCAGAAGTGGTATAGTTCTCTCTAATTGGGACTGAATACAATGAAACACTGAACATATGCCAAAATTTCTATCCAGATCTTCTATATTATGTTTAAATACTTGACGTTAGGTAACGATTTAAAATATCTTAATCATAATTTAAGTCAACCATGTCCATTAAGTTTTATTATATTTCGATCTCTACATTTTCCCACCATAATGTAAGAGAAAGCATATGAGTCATCTCACTAGTTTATTTTTAAACATGTACCTGGATGAATGTCCTAGATGACTTCTGTAGCCTCATGCCCTCCTCCTACTGAACATCTGCAGCTGAACATTCTGCAGATACTTCCAATTCAACAAGGTCAAATTTGACCAGAATTTCCTTCCAAAGCTAACTGTCTTGTTCTTTTTATTAGGTACTGCCATATGCATTTGGTCAGGAAGAGAGATACTTTGAGGGTCATCCTTAACTCCTCCTCATTTTCAGTTTCCTCAACCAGTCTACTTGGAATATCTAATAATTTACTTAAAACCTATCTATTTTCAATTGGTTTCCTTGCCACCTATACTAACAAAGATCAAGATCAAGCACTTAGTGTGTCTTCCTGTAACTATGTACACATTGTCATGTTCCTCATGTCAGTGTGCCCTTCACATCCCTCTGTCCTAAATCAGAGTGATATTTTTAAAATGTAGATCTGCGCATATTGCTTCTGTTCAAAATTCTGTGGCAATTCATGACACATCAGATCCTACACAATTCGCCACTTAACTCCTCACTGATTTACCAATAAATTCTGCATTGATTTTTGTTTCCCCTCACATATATATCATTAAGTTATCTGTTAGGGCCAAGTACTGAAATACAAAAGAAATAGTAAGTGATCCCTGCTATTAAAATGGGAATGTAAACAAAAAAATTATAAAGCCATATATAAGGGTCATAAGAAAATACAGAATGAAATAAATATATTTTATCATTTTTTTATTTATGCCAAAATTATTGCAATTTCACTTTCTGTCCTTACCATTTTACCAAACATATATCTTTCAGGGTCAACGACCTTTTTTTATGTCTTATTTACCTGAAGTTTTTGGTATGTATAAAAGATATATCTTTAAAGCTCTAATCTTTTTGGTTTACATGGGAAAATAGGCCCCATGACTCTCATATCTAAAAACTTTTCTTTTTGTCTTCTCCTAGAGCTCTTTCCTCTAAAACAGTTACACTTTTCTTCTATAAAATGCTCATTCACTTCATACTTATCAACTGCTTATATGTCAACATTGAACATTTGCTCAACATTGACCTTCTTGAAATTTAGATTCCTGCATCTCACTGCTTACTAGGCATGTATCCTGTAAAGCATATATACTTACTCCTTCAGCACCTAAGTACCCACACCCTATGGAGCGGCATAATATATTCCAATTTTCAAAGGTATTATCATACTTTTCTGATTGTATACCTTATCTGTCTCATCCATTTGCAAGACTTCAGGGTATAAATATTGCACTCTTTTTGCTATAAGCTATTCCTAAGTATTTTATTCTTTTTAACACATGGTAACTGGAACTGTTTTATTCATTGCATCTTCATAATTTTCATTAGAATCTATATGAAGAAAATATATTTTTAATATTGATCTCATATCTATCATTTTAGTGAACTCACTTATTATTCAAAGAGCATTTTGAGGATTCCTGAAAATTTTCTGTAGACAAGATTATGTCAAAAGAGTGTTTTCTTTCTTTTCAATTTAGATGCCTTTATTTCTTTTATTCTTTAATGACTGTAAACCAGTGCAATGTAGAAAGGAAGTATGGGAGCAAAATCTTTGTCTTTAAAACAAAATCTTAGAGAGCACTCATTTTGTTTTCAATATCAAATACAATTTTAAAATGTGGATTTCTCATAGATGCTCTCTACCAGGTTTGAGGTAAACCTGAGCTTGTCAAGTTGGAGACAGTCCCAGTTGTTCTGAGTTTGTTGGGCATTTTTATCATAAAAGGTTTTGGGGGTTGTCAAATTTTTTTGTACATATGTTGAAGTGAGTGTGTGGTTTTTTACTTTTATTTTTATTAGTGTTGTGTATTACATAGATTTATTTTCAAATATTAAAACACATTCCTAAGATAAATTCTAGTTGTATATGTTACTACATTTGTTGTTGGTGGTTTTGTTTTGCTTGTATTTTGTTGAGGATCTTCATACATATAAGGTGTTTTTATCTGGTTTGGGTATCAGGATAATGCTGGGCTCATAGAATGAGTTGAGAAGTGCTCTATTCTCTATATTTTGGAAGAGTTCATGATGTATCAGTATCTGAGTGGTAGAATTCACTGAAACAATTAGAGTAGGCTTTTCATTGTGGGAGTTTTAAAATTGATAATTCAATCTCTTTTCTTTTTAGATGGCTATTTTAAAAATTTTTTATTGTTCTTTTTAGATATATATGACAGTAGAGTATATTTCAACATATTATACATACATGGAGTATAACTTCCCATTCTTGTGGCTGTATATGATATGGAGGTACACTGGTAATATATTCATATATGAACACAGAAAAGTTATATTTGATTCATTCCCATCTCCTCTCCCTTCCCTTCATTCCCCTTTGTCTATTCCAATGAACTTCTATTCTTCCCTCCCTCCCTTATGTGTGTTAGCATCCATATATCAGAGAGAACATTCAGCCTTTGGGGTTTTTTTTCTGCTTCTTCATGAATAAGTTTTGCTTGATTGTTTCTTCCCAGAATACTGTCCAGTTTAACTGATTTGTTTGCATATAGTTGTTGATGATATTTCCTTCACTTCATTTTTCCCCATAATTTCAACAATGATGACCCTTCTCTCATTTCTGAGTTTACTTACGTGAGCCTTTTAATGCTTTCTTTTTATAAGCCCAGCTAGTTTTTCATCAAGTTGACCTATTTGAAGAATTTTTAGTTTGGTTTATTACTGGTTTTATATTTTTTTATTTTACTCATTTTTCATTCTAATCATTATTATGCATTCCCTACTATGTTTGTGCTTAATTTTTTTCTTCTTATTCTAGTTTCTTAAGGTAGAAGTTTAAAAATGGTTGCAAAGATTACAAAAACCATCTGGCCTTTTTGTAAGATTACAAATATACTCACATAGGAGCAGCAATTAAGTATTACCTAAGGAAACAACACTTTATGCCTCTATAAAAATGTGTATAAGAATATTGTTGATGAATGTTAATTTTATGTGTTAACTTGTCAAGGCTATGGTTCCCAGTTGTTTGGGCAATCATCAGTCTGGATATTGTTGTGCAAGTATTTTTTAGATGTAATTGACACTGAAATCAGTATACGCTGGATAAAGATAAATATGCCAAAATCAAATGATTTTGAGTAAAGCAGATTTCTCTCCATAAAGGAGGTATGTCTTATCCTACCAACTGAAGACCTTGAAGACAAAGACAGAAGCTTCCAACTGGGCAAGAATCCAGTCTCTAGACTGCTTTCAGGCTCCAACACTGCAACATTGACTATTGCCAGAATTGTCAGTCAGTCAACCTGCCTTGAAGATTTCAGACCTTTAAAATATTTCTCTCTCTCTCTCTCCTCCTGTCTGTCATATTCACGTGTGTGTGTGCACACACACATTCAAATACATACATATTTTTTATTCCCTACATACACACCCAATGTTACCATCTATTTCTGTGTCTCTGGAGAATCCGACCTACACAAATTCAGGTATAAAAATTCATGGATTGTTGATTGCTGGTTTGGCAGAATAGTCAGGATTTGGAAGGAACACAATTGGAAAACTGTTCATAAGGAGATGTGGGAAAGAGGTACATGGAAGAGATTTCTGAATTAGCTAAAAATGACAAAAACATGACGATATTTGTCCTTTGTAAATGTTCTCCAAAAGGTAACCCCAGAAGATGAAGATTTTAAGTGGATAAGGTAGCCAATTCTGTGAATAACAGTGGGCCTCTTTCCCCCAGTCACTCTGATCATTGCATAATGTATTCTTGAACCCAGTGACCATGAAGGCAGGAATCAGGCACTGGATTCAGGTATTGAGTTCTGCAATGTGGATTTTCACTCACCGAGGATGATTTGGTTTCAATATTGCTGAGGGCCTAATCTGCCCACCAGAGAGACAGATACCAAGAACCTGCTCTGACATCATTTCTGGGGGTGATCAGTTGGCCACTGGCTGACAGGCTGATTGTATTGGACCATGTCCATCCTGGGAGAACAGAGAAAGAGAGAAAGACAGGGGGGGGAGGTGGCGAGAGGAAGAGGAAATAAAAAAGGGAATGAATTATACCATACCAAGTGAAATACCCCAAAATAATAGTTGTATTACTGAGGTCCCCCAGAGAAATGGAACAAACAGAATTTATTATAAGGAGTTATCTCACACAACTGGGCAGGCTGTTAAGTTATAAGATTCACAGTAAGCAGGCTGAAGCCAAGGAATAGCTTATGTGTATTTCTAGTCTGAGTCTGAAGACATGAGATCCAGGAGAGCCAATAATATAAGTTCCAAGCTGCATAATTGTTAGGCTGAAAAGCCAAGAACTGATGTGATTGTTGGAGTATAAGAACAGAAAAGTTGTATGTACCAGCTTAACAGTCAGGTGCTACAGTTTCCTCTTCATGAGCATTTTTGTTCTATGCAGGGCTTCAGTTTTTTGGATGAAGACCATCCATATTAGGGAGGGCAATCTATTCCACTTGTACTACTTGCTCAAATGTTAATTTCATCCAGTAGCATTCTTAAAGACACACCCATAATATTTGTCTGGGTTCCCAATGGCTGAAGACACCAGTTTCTTGCCCGCAGCTTATCTGCTTAGCAATGAATGTCTCTTGGTTTTCCCAGAGGGATCCAGAACAAGGAAGATATTGACTCATCACTTTTTATTATCTAATCTTAAAAGGGATATTCAATTGCTTTTGCTGTATTCTATTCTTTTTAAGGAATTGCTATATGCAACCTAAAGACTCAATGGAAAGGACCACACAAGTGTGTGAACAAGAGGAGACCATTGCTAGGTCTCTCTCCCCTGAATAAACACTTGAGAGTAGTTTTATCAGCACTTTTCATAGTATTTGGAAAATAACTCTGAATACATAATGTTTTCTTGATCTGTGCCTTCTCCTTCTCCAGGATCTAGTGTAGTCTTGGCATGTAGCCTGAGTACAGTATTCTCTGAAGGGAGCTAAACTGATCTTTCTTTTATAGACCCTTCATTCAAATCAGCCCTTAAACACACCGTCTTCTGACCACATGGTAGACGTTTTCCTATTCAATGGTATTACTCATTCTTTATACATGGCAAATAACTTCTTCTATATTCTGTTTCAAATCTAATTCAAATTCAATTTCCATTAAATTTTTATAGAATCCTATTGAAAATCAATAATTATCATATTTGTATATAGTTTGCCTTTGTATTAACATTACTCAGATTTACTTCTGCCTTTTTGCAATTTTTTAATATTTTCTACCTAGCTAAATCATAAATTCATTGAAAGCAAGGAGATTCTTCTAAGCTTCTTTATAGTACTCATACTATATATGTTACTCTATGTGATTTCGTGACTTCATGACAAATATTGCAAAGCACTATTGAATATCAAGTAGTAGAATGAAAATTTAATGTCCTTGTTTTTCCTTATGGTTATTATAATTCTTTCAAAATAGTCTGGCACCCTTCAATGGCATTTTCTTTTCACTTCCAGACAATGGATATTATGCCAATAAAACTAATGAAGTCTTACCGTGTTGGAAAGTTAATAGCAAATTCCACACGTCACAAAATTCAACATATACAAAAAAGTATGTCTATTGACTTACATCTCAAATCATGCTAAAAATTAAAATTTCATCAAAAACACTCAAATAACTTTTTAACTTATATAGTATACATGGAAATGCAGGTTATTTTTAAATTAACCATATAAACAATGACAGCATTTTTAAACCAAATTCACATTATGACCAATAAAGCTAGTATTTAAGTAAGAGTGTCGTATAAAATGTGAGTGCATAGTCACTATTGAGGTATGCCGTTAACAAACCATTCTTTAGCGTCTACATTAGTTAAGCTGTCCAAAACTATTCAATAGTGCTAGTAAATTTGATTACATCAGTGTATGATTCACAACAAAACAAAATAAAAATAAACTGCATGGTCAGGCTTTCCCTTTTCAGTCACTAACTATTGAAACTTCTAAAATATCTATTTTAAAAAGTTTGATTTTTTTCTATATGTCATTAAAATGAATACAATTATAATCCAATTTTACTCCATAAGAAAAATTACAGAAATTAGATACAATTTTAAAGAGTGAAAGTAGTATAAGATATTCTATACATTCTATCATACCCCTTATAAAACCAATTTTTATCAAACTGTCAATTTCTATTTGACCAAATCTAAAACTGTGCACTTACATTTTAATTTTATTCTTCCTTACTCTTGTAAATCTACAGGATAATTTATGTTCATGTATATTCATGCTACATTCACTGATTATAATGGTAATTCATATAAAGTTACTTTTCTTTATACAATACTGCAGTAATAAGTAACATCAGTGGACACTGATTATGCTGAACCCATGTTGGAGACTCTAGTGAGTCTCCGTTTCATAGCTGCATTAAAATATGATTACTTGAGCTGAATTTTGTTATTGACACAAGTCTTAACTATAGCATCAAAAAGGCAAGGATTATGCTTCTTTCTTTAACTTTGTTTCTATCATTTTTGCGTGTATGCATGGTTCAGATGTGGGGTAACTACAAATGCAAAGAGTTGAAGCTTATATTTAAGCTGATTGCCTTAAAAGTGAATGCCAATATTTTAAAGTTATATTTTTCTTCCATGAAATTTGAAATCTGGCCCTGGGATACTCTACCATTGAGCTACGTTCCCAGTCCCCTATTGCTTTTATTTTGAGACAGGGTCTTGCTAAATTGCCTAGGTTAACATCAAACTTGCAATCCTCCTGCCTCAGCCTCCCAAATCACTGAGATTATAGGAGTATGCTATTGTGCAAGGTCATTTCTTACATTTATCAAGTGCCCAAAGTGCAAATTCATTCTGTAAATATTTATGAATAAATCAGTTAATAATAAATTAAGTATGAATATGATACTGAGTTCTCTGCCTTAATTATGGGAATCATTTCTCACTCTTTATCCCATTAATGAGCTAAATGCATGTACTCTTTTTTCAACTCTAAACTTCCTTCACCTTCTCCTAACCTGACACTTGGTACCCATCTCATAATATCATGATCGTGAATCACAAATGTCCTATGTAAAGGAGCACTGGTTTACACGTACACGCTATTGGCTGTACAGGCACAGAATTTGACAAACACTAGCTCACCCTTCTGTGGAGTTGTTATTTTTAATATGTTTATTTTACATATTGAAACCTAGCCACTTTAAGACTAATAATGTGCCTAACATTGCACACTTAATAAATTGTGACAGGGACAGTAAGATTTTAATTTAGCATGTCAGACTCCAGAATGCATATTCTAACCTAGCAGTCTACCCATTGTTATATATGCTGCCTCACTACTTGCTGTGATTAAAACTACAATTTACTTTCATAGTCAACATTGTTTTCCTTGGTATATTGAGGGACTTTCTTTGGAAAAACACCTGCAAATAGAAAGAGTTGACACAAAAAGAATTGGTATTTTAAGTTGATTGCCTTAAAAGTGAATGCCTATGTGAACACCTAAGTTATATTTTTCTTTTATGAAATTTGAAATCAGACTCAGTTTCAAATTTTAGATTTGTCTTGTACCAACTATTCCCTTTCCAGTCAGTTAGTTCTTATTTACCTCTGCTAGCACAGTGGGTTAATCTCAGACATCGATAAGCTGTGAATTTAAATCAAACAAACAAAAATGTTTTTAAGTACTTATCACAGTGCCTGAAATATAACAGCTATTCAATACATATAAGTACTACTAACACTGCTTGTATGGATTACCAAATAATTGTTTGTTTTGCAATATTTGTGCTAAATCTCCCAAATTTAATTAAGGCTTATGGTTCAATATTATCAGTATCGTGTTATTAAATTCCATAGTTAACCAGATAGCATATAAAGATTGCTTATTGTCTTATTTTTTAATTGCAATGATACACATATTTCTTGGGAAATTAATGAAAGTCTTCCAGTAAGTTTGCATTTAAATCTAACTACATGAACTCCTAATGTTAAGTATAGTAGATCATTGCATTGATCTTAGATAATACTCAAGCATCCACTGTCCCCTTCCAGTTCTATCTCCACTGATAGTCAGAAATCTTGTTTAAAATAAGATTTCTTCATATTTTTAAATTTAAAAATTGGATATTAAAAAGCCTTAATTCTATTTTCCACTTGAAAATGTCAATAAAAAACACTGTTTTACAGGAAGTTTAACTAATATGTTTAACTAATTAATATATAATAATTAACATATAATTATTAATTAATTATATATTATTAATTATTAATATATTATTATATTATTATTATATTATATATATTAATTAATATATAATAATTAATAACTAATATGTTTAACTAATTAATGTCACAGGATTTATTCCAAAATTGTAGACTAATGTTCAGTTATGAATGTACGCTTCAAGGATTAGCCTGTGGGTACAGGAAACAACATGTTCAAAGGCTCTCCTTTGAGAACAATAAAATACCAAGAGCATTATGAGGCTTAAGGGCATAAAATTTCACCATATACATGTATTTATAAGCCTATAATTCTTGAGAAGTTAAAGCTTTGTTAAGAATTCAACATCAAATAGAAAATTAATTTCCACCAGCAATGTGCATAAAACCACAACAGACAGGATGACATTGCTAACATCTATAATCTTTTTCCAAGTCACAGTTTCTCAAGTCCTAAGCTAATTTAAAAATATGTTTCCATTTCCTTCATTTCCTTGAAGGAAGTATCATAAATAACTGGTATCCCATTCTCAGAAGATGATTTCCAAAGAACAATACTTTTAAAATTCTATTTTCCTAGAAAGGAAGTAACTCATGATAGTAAAATATCTAATAT
The DNA here is from genome assembly GCF_048772815.1 of Callospermophilus lateralis. Taxonomy (NCBI): domain Eukaryota; kingdom Metazoa; phylum Chordata; class Mammalia; order Rodentia; family Sciuridae; genus Callospermophilus; species Callospermophilus lateralis. The sequence goes on from NC_135308.1 coordinate 134,114,290, forward strand.
GTAGCTATAAAATGTTTAGTTCTTCATAAATTAAAGTAGAAATAAACAATAATTACATTAGTGATATTAAAAATGTTTTTCATTTTTACAAGTTCAGCACCTATTCAAAGGGTTCTTGAACAAAGCATGGCTTATGACTTAGAGTGTCATTTAAATGTCAGTTGTGTGCCCACTATGTGAAGGATGTATTGCTTCCATGTCAACCAAAATGAGGATAGTGCATACTAAAGCAAAGTCAGTGAGTTTATCTGTTGTATACACTGAATGCAAAGATTAAAGTTTCAAAACCTAAAGTCGTTTACTCAATTATATACTTAATTCCAGAAAAGAGTATTTACCTTATGTTGGATAATTATGAACTAAATAAAACAAACAATGTCCGTATGATTTTAATAAGCGAATAGTGGGTCACTTAGATTATCATGAGACCGTTGACTTTAAATATATTCAGGTGTTTTTACAATGTGATTTTCCCCCTTCAACACTGTTTTGATTGTGTATTCAGCCTAAGATGATGAGATATGCTGAGAGAAAAGAGTTATTGTGACTTTACTTGTCTTGCTTGTCAAATGATTTGAAGCTGACTTTAGGTCAACAAAATTTAAAATTCCAGCTGAAGAGTGAACAGCTGAAGAAATTTTCCACAGAAAATGGAAAGGTATGAACAGACTTGTCATAGATCCAAACATAGAAAAAGCAAGTAATAAAAAAAATTCCCTTGTCTTTTTTATACTTTCTTTTTCTCCTTTTCCATTGTAGAGCCTCTTCAAAAATGCCATCCTTGCTGTTTCTTGAATTTCTAGAAAAAAAAATTGTAGGAAACTACTAAACAAGTTATTTAATTTCTTAGTGCCCCAATTTTCTCATTTGCAAGATAAGGTGGTGGGACTGGAAGATGCGGGCCACAAACTTTAAGGGCCTTAAAGTATCAACTCAGGGAGAGTATTAAAATGGAGATTCCCAAGGCCGGGTTCAAAAGTTCTCTTTTAGTAGGATTGGACTAAGCCTCTGAATTTGCTTTTCTCAACAAGCCCCTGGAGATCTCTGAAGCAGGTAGCCTGCAGATCGCACTGTGAAACCCTGAAAATATGACAAATTCTCTCCAAGTCTCATTTCACCTCTCATAAATCCCTAGGTCAGTGTTTCCAAACTGATTTTCTGGTTTCCAAATTTGAAGTAGGGAGAATTTCAATATTTTTAAAGTGCTCCAATTTGCTCATGCAGTGTGTAACGTCTGTCTGAAGGCCATTCTTCAGGTCAGGAGTGTTGGGAGAAATATGTCTTTTCTTGGTGGTTATACCTCAGCTCATGGGGATTTCATTAACTATACAGGAATGCTATTACAATATCAAAGCAAGCTGTCTCATTTGAAAGTATGTTGATCATTTACGACTTCAAGGAGATACAAGAAATAAAGTTAAAATATATCTGTCTTTGCATATTAAATTTCAGTTTGTGGTTGAACTTCAAAAAAGAATCATTATCTAGAGCATACTCTAGAGATTATCTTACATACATTTCCATTCCCTATAATATCTGCTCTATAATATCAACAATCATGAGGTGTTCCTGTTTCTATTCTCATTACACATTGCCAGCAATGACTGTGTAGACACTGAAAAAAGTTCACTGAGTTAATAAATGAATAAATAAATCCAATAGAATGAATGACTCTCATCACTGAAATACAAGAGAGGTCAAACGAGGCACTGGACTCATTTGATAAGTAGCATATGTAGGTTTAGAATCCACTCAGATATCCTGAATTCTGAGAGAGGCTTTTAAACATTTGTGCTGTAGACACACAGCTCTTACATCTTGAAAATAATGTTCTGAAATCTGCCATTCTTCTTTACTTACCTTCACTACCAGGACAGGCAACATAACCTGAAATACTCAGAGAAGAGATGTTTCATTCCAGAAATCTTGATTCTCATAATATAAATAATTGAAAACCCTGGTAATTTCATGTTATGTTTTTTTTCTGAATATAGTGAATCTATATCCCAATTAATATAGATCCATCATGTGGCAATAACATAGCAAACTATAAAGGGTAGTCAGTAGCTTCTGAAATGATGTGATTTTGTGGGGAGCAATGGTACTGGGGATCGAACTCAGGGGCTCAACCATTAACCCACATCCCCAGACCTCCTATTTCATATTTTATTTAGAGACAGCATCTCACTGAGTTGCTTAGCCCTTCACTTTCACTGATGCTGGTTTTGAACTCGAGATCCTCCTGCCATGGCTTCCCAAGCTGCTGGGATTACAGGCGTGTGCCGTGATTTTTAAGAGTCATTTTAATTGTGTGATATCTATCATAAAATGAGACAATATTTTATATCACACCAACTCAAATTTGTGTAATGTAAATCTTCACAAAATGTAAGCGCACAGTATTAACTCTGGTGCAGAAGTCACAAACAAAATGTACCATGGCTATCTTGGCAATCTCCTGTCACTCTACTGGTTTTCTGCATGGCATTGTTAGATAACAACTGTGAAACTGGAATAAATATCTAGCTGATTAAATTAGTCAATTGCCCCTGAGGAAAAGAGAGATTGTGATCTGTTTTGTCTAATGTATAGGAGATGAGTTTTGTTTTGTTTTTTAATGTCATTTGCTTTAGGTAGAAGAGATGCCATCTGTGTGAGGTTAAAAAAAAGTTGGGAGTCAATTAAAAAACCTAATGCTTACTGGCTTTAACAGAGATAGACTTCTTTATTTATGTGGTTGAAAAAAGAAATGAAGTTCAATACAACCTAGAGAAGACATGATTTAGGGAATTCTCACTATTTCAATGATCTCTTGCTTTCTAACAAGTCAAACCCCTCAAACCCTTGGCAATAGTAGCAGAAAACACCAACTATTTTGTCACATATCAGATTGCTTGGATTAGTCGGGCCTCAGATATACACTTTTCTTGCTGCTTTTGCTGGGAGTCTTTGTAAAGTTAAAGTCAAACGGTTGTTTCGACCAAATGGCTGGCCCCTTGTTGATCCTCCATGTGGTAGCTCTTCCCAGCAGAGCAGCCTAAACTATTTTCATGTGAGAATCAGAGTTCTGACAAGAAGGAAAAGGAAGCTGTATGTCAGGCTTTTACATTCCTAGGTTCACAAGTCCCAGCACAGCCCATCTTGCACATAATATTGGTCAACACAGTGGTAAGCCCAGCCTAGATTCAGTGGAAAGTAGGAGGTATGACTTCCAATTTTTAATGGGGGGAGCAGATTTGAGGGAAAAATGTGAGTGGAACTGGTTGGAACAATCTTTGGAAACTGGCTACCACACTCATTGCACTAGCTAATACACCTAGACTATTAATGATTTTGTTCTCTGAGAGGTAGCTGTTGAATGCTTTCTGAAAGTATTTCTGTGTGTGTGTGTGTGTGTTTAAGTCGATCATTGGCAACTCACTCTGACTTTATATAGTTAAATGGTACTACCAAGTATTATCTATTATCTATGTACTTTTATGAAAAGGGAGGTGGTATGGTTTTGATATAAGGTGTCCCTTCCAAAAGTTCATATGTTAAGCAACATAAGAATGTTCAGAGGTAAAATGATTAGATTACAAGAGCTATAATATTGTTAATGGATTGATCCACTTAATGGATTAATAATTTCAATGAACTACTGAGTGGTAATTGTAGGCATGTTGGGTGTTACTGGAGGAAGTAGGAATATATTGTATTATATAATACAACATAATTATATTTTGTACCTGACTCTTTGCCTTCTCTCACTCTGCTTCCTGGCTGGCATGATCTGACAACTTTCCAACACCATGCCCTCCTGCAATGATTTTTTAAACTCATTTCAGGCAGAGAGCAATGTTGTTGGTCAACCATGAACTAAACCTCTGAAACTCTCTCTGAGCCCAAAATAAACTTTTTCTTCTCTGAACTTTTCTGATCAGACAATTTAGCCACAGCAACACAAAGTTTGAGTCACACAGGAAGATATTATTCATTGGTTTTGTGAAGAAGATGAAGAGAAGTTAGGAATCCTTTTTCCATTCACATGTCAACTCCTAAACCTTGCAAGTCTCATGATTTGAGAAGACCTTCTTGTAATTACTGTATTGAACAAAGTGGATGTCATGAAATATAATCAGAAAATACTGGTCTTTGCCTCTGTAAGGAAATTCTCTGTCTAGGTAAACGGGGGGGTAGTTCTGTGATTTTTATATATTATTTGTATATAATTAACTTTTCCTTGACCTCTATGTCACAAAACAGTATCAATTCAATATTTAGAATGCTTGGTCTTATATACCAGTCAATGTTTTTGATTCAGTTTAAAGTGAGGGCACTTCTCTCTTTTCCTTAGTCTTCCAACTCTTTTTCTCTATTTTTTAACTGCAAATCTGATTGTTCAGAGTTGGCATAAAGAGAGAGGCAAGACAGCAAGAAGAGAAAGACATGTCAAAGTTGGCTGGTATTTTTTGATCTTTGCTTCATTCTTTATGGGAATACTATATGTTTAAATATGGCAGTCACTTGTAGTTGTGTTTACATATTCATCAGAGACCCCTCACTCATGCACAATTCCCTCTATTTGAGTGAATGCTTCTCTCTGTGGTTTCTTGCTTAATCTCACAAATATAGTGATTTCTACTGCTTAATGATGTATTTATTTCACACCTTAATGTGATCTTACTGGCTAAGATCTAAGAGTGTCTTCATGCTTCTTTTTGCATGTGGCTCACAATAGCCTTCAAGAAACACACACATACTTTACTCCAATGATTAGAGAGAAAGCAAATCTAAATAGATGGCAAACTTTTTTTTTTCATTTTTATCTTTTGAGCAGCTACCTAAACCATTTCTATTGTTTGCTGTCACAGATGAGAGTCTAGAACAAGTCCACTTTATTTCCCTGACGTTAGGAGTCAGATAGCAACTTTTCTGAGAGACTCATTGAACTAACACACACTCACACTGTGTCTCTTTTTAAACTGAAGACGGAGCATACTTCCCTACTACTCTGGCAAAAACTCTAGTCAATATTTAGTCTTTCAGCCTTTCTATGTGCCTAAAATGACTGTGACTGTTCAAGACTCATATGCGTGGTTTTGGTTGTACTTCCCATAAATTCTTTAGCACAGTCTCACTTACTTTTGCCAAATAGTGCACTAGCTAAAAGCACTTATCCTGGAGATATATTTTCCAGATTCAAATTCCAACTAACTTGACTTGTTGGTTTAAGTCTTCTTTTCCATAAGGTTCTCTTACTTAATAGATGATGATAATATTTACTAAAGTTCATTATGATGATTAATAGAGGTAGTAGTATAGAACACTAAAAAGAGTAACCCAGAAGTCAAGTAAAAAAAAAAATCCTATTTTAACATCCTGCTAACATTCTCAATGCTCCTGGAAATGTCTATCAAAAGTTTAATATTAAACAAGTGAGAGAATTTAACTATACCTGAGGTAGGAGGGTGAATACACAAGGATATTTCCAAAAAATCGTTGTTATTTTTTTAACCAACTGGAGCATGTATTCTCAAATTCACTGAGATTTAATTGACAGGTAAACCAATAGGTTGGCATGAAATAACTAATAAATTGATAATCTTAACTAATAAACTATTTTAAAAGTATAATTACATACAATGATTTTCAAAATATCATAAATGACACAAATCTTTTCATTTACAAATAAAATTTCTGGAATTGCTGTATATTTATACTAGTTCTTTATTTTGGAGTTTTGCAAAATTTTATTTCTTTTTTAATTAACAGATAATAATTGTATATATTTATGAGGCATAATGTAATATTTCAATGAATATATATTATGGAATGATAAAAACAAACTAATTAGAAGATCCATTAACTAAAATATTTATTATTTCTAAGTTTTTTTTTAAATATTTATGTTTTAGTTGTAGTTGGGCACAATACCATTATTTTATTTATTCATCTTTATGTGGTGCTGAGGTTCAAACCCAGGGTCTTGCACTTGCCAGGCATGCACTCTACCACCGAGCCACAACCCCAGCCCTCTTTAAGTTTTTTAAAAATATATACTATATTACCATTGACTATAAATACCATGCTATACAATAAAACACTACAAGTTATTCCTCCTAATTAAAGTTTTTTGTATCCTTTGCTCAATATCTCTCTTTTCTGCCCCTATACTCTTTAACAATCTACCATTCTACTTGCCATTTCTGAGCCAACATTTTTAGATTGCACTTGTGAGAGAAATCATATAGTATTTATATCTCTGTGTCTGGCTTATTTAATATAATGACTTCTGCTTTAATTCCTGTTGTCACAAATGACAGAATTTCCTGGTGTTTTTCTTAAGGTTGATAAATATTCCATTCTGTGTGTGCGTGTGTGTGTGTGACATTTTCTTTATTCATTCATCCACTAATGAACACTTAGATTGTTCCTGTATATTAACTGTTTTGAATACTCCTGCAATGAATGTAGGAATGCAAATATTTTTTCAGTTCTTTTGAGAACAAACACAGAAGTGGGAATGCGGTGGCATATACTAATTCTATTTTTAGTTTTCTGAGGAATCTCCACATTTCTTTTTTTATATGTCTATTAAACATATTGATATGATATGATACAAAATAATAAAATCCATCACTCTATACAGTTTTTCAAAGTGGCTGTACTAATTTAAAACACTACCAACAGTCTACCAAGGGTCACTTTTTTCCTCCTCTTCCCCAGTGTTTATATTTCATGGTTTTGGTAATTGCCAATCTAACAGGAGTAAGGTGATATCTCATTATGGTTTTGATTTGCATTTCTCTGATGATCAGAGATGGTGAGCATTTTTTTTATGTATCTGCTAGTCTGTCTTCTTCTGAGAAATGTCTGTTCAAGTTCTTTGCTTATTGGATTATTTGCTTGTGGCTACTGAGTACTTTGAATTCCTTATGCCTTTTGGATATTCGCTTGTATCTGGTATACAATTTACAATATTTTCTTCCAATGGATTATGTCTGCACTTTATTAATTGTTTCCTTTGCTGCTCAGGGGTTTTTTTGTTTGATGAAATCACATTTGTTTATTTTTGCTTCATTTCTTCTGTTTTCGAGGTTATATGCAAAAAAAATTACCACCTGGATCATAGGCATATAGTTTGTACTTATGTTTTCTTCTAGTGTCTTTATAGTTTTAGATCTTATCTTTATGTCTTCCACTCTTTTGTGTTGATATTTGTATAAAATTTGCTATAAGGATCCATATTCATTCCTCTGCATATGTATATTCAGTTTTATAACATTTTTTAAGACACTGTCTTTTCCTCATCTTGTTTTCTTGGTAACTATGTAAAAGAAATCTGTAGATGGTTTGGGTTTGTTTTGGGTCTCTCTATCCTCTTCCAGTTGTTTATGTGTCAATTTTGTGTCAGTGCCATGCTGTTTTGATTACTACAATCTTATAGTGCATTTTGAAATCAGGTAGTGTGATGTTTCCTGCTTTGTTCTTTTTGTTCATAGCTGTTTTGGCATTGTCTATGGGTGTTTTATGTAAGTTATAGGACTTTTTTCTTACTTTGTGAAGACTGATTTTAGAATTGTGATAGGAATTGCTTTGAATCTGTAGAATACGTGGGTAGTATAGATATTTTAGCAGTATTCATTCTTCCAATCCATAAACATGAAATATCTTTCCACTTATTTGTTTCATATTCTATTTCTTTTATCAGTGTTTTATAATTTTTAGTTCACAGCTTTTTCGTTTACTTGGTTAAATTTACTCTTAAGGTTTTTTTTAATGATATTGCAAATGGGATTGTTTTCTAAATTTATTTTAAAATCCTTATTATTATTGTGTAGAATACTACTGAATTTTGTAAGTTGATTTTTATATCCTGAAATTACAGAATTTACTAAATTTATTATTAATTTATTAAATTTACAAATTTACTTATCAGTTCTAACAAAATTTTGGCAGACTTATTTGAATTTTCTATGTATTAGGTCAGGTCATCAGCAAAAAGAGTTAATTTCACTTCTTCCTTATTTATTTAATTGTTTTGGCCAAATCTTTCAGTATTATGTGGAAGTGGTAAGAGTTCTGTGTTCCTGATCTCAAATGAAAAGCCTTCAAATTGTCACTATTGCATATAACATTCACTATAGACTTGTAATATACAACCTTTATTCTTTGGAGAAATATTCCCTAATTTGTTGACAATTCTATTCATGAAGGAAGTGGAATTTGTCAACTGCTTATTGAATCTCGTTCTGTTCATACAGTGGTTTACGTATATCGGTTTGCATTTGTTGAACCAGTGTTGAATTTGAGGGTGAATCCTAGCTCAATCATGGTGAAGGAGGCTTATAATGTACTGCTGAATGTGGGTTGTAGTATTTTACAGGATTTTTGCATCTTAGTTCATCATTGATATTGGCCTATAATTTTCTTTTCTTTTAGTGTTTTTACATGGCTTTAATCTCAGGGTAATGTTATCTTTGTGAAATGATTTTGGAAGTATTCCCTCCTTTTTAATTTTTTTGGATGAATTTGAGAAGGATTGGTATTGCTTCTTTTAATGTTTGATTAAAATTAGCCACGAGATCATCTTGTTCCAGAGCTTTTTCTTGATAGGAAATTACTAATTTCAACTTCTTTACTCATAGGTTTGTTCAGATTTTCAACATTTTTTACGATTTAGTATTGATAGGGAACGTGTTTCTAGGAATTTATTTACTTTTTCTGGTTGTTCAATTTCTTGGCACATAACTACTCATAATGTTCTTATTAGTTTTTGTATTTATATTTTATACCATGTCCAGGCACTCTGGGCACTAAAGATATAAAAGTGCTGGTATGAAAGTTATAAACTAGTAACAGAATCCAAATGACAAATAAAAAATACACTATGTTATGTATTTTCTCCACATTGGAACTTGAACTCAGGATGACATAGGTATTTTTACCTCTTAATTCTAACAGAGGCAACTCTACATTTCAGGTATAAATGTGTTCTGATCATTTTCAAGCAGATAGTAATGAAGAGGCTGTGAAAAGTATTCAGAAAAGAAAAGTAAAAGGCTTTGACAGGAGCCTGCAGAGTTCTGAGGCCCCCTCTTTTGCTGGACAATGAGACATTGACTCCAGCAAAGGGTAGACTTACCTGAAGTACACAGAACATCTGGGCCCCATATTCACTACTGGTGGAATCTGTAATGGCTGAGGTGGGGCAGTCTTACTTAGACATAATCAGCAAGACATTTCTCAAACTTGCATTCTGGAGATAGGATCATAAAAAAAGAAGGAAAGGTTCATCAGTTCTATAGAATCATATATGTTTTGGAATTGTTTTTAATCAGAATAAAACATGTTTTCTGTGATCAATAAAAGAAGAACCTAGAAACACATTTTAAAACATCTTACATCTACCAAAATGATTAATGGTTTAAAAAAAGATGGATAGCATCAAATATGAGTAAGACTACAGACAAAACTCAGGTCTCATACAGTATTTGTGGGAATGGAAAACAGCTTAATAACTTTGTATATTGGTTTGTCAGTTATTTATAAAACTAAGCATACACTTACTCCATGGCCTAGAATGTACTCAAGAGAAGAGAAAACATTTATACACACATACATACACGTACACACACACTGTATAAGAATGTTCATAGTGGTTTATTCATAACATCTCCAAACTAGAAACAGCCCAGATGCCCACCAAATGGAGAACAGATAAACTGTGGCTTATTCATACAGAAGAATAGTCCTCAACAGTAAGCAGGAATGCAGCAATATGGAGAAATCACAAACACATAGTGCTGAGACAAAGAAATTTTATGTAAAAAAAGTGCATATTCAATAATCTCTATGAAGTACTAGTAGAAGAAAAGCTAATTTATGTAAAAAATAAGAGTACTGGTTTCCTGAGGGATGGTGGGAGCAAGGGAAGGAGCATGAAGGAAATTCTGGGGTTGCAGTAATTCTTTATATCATAATGAGGTCTTTGGGTGGCCCAAGAATGTGTCCTTTGAATGGTTCTTAAATGGAATAAATAAAATAAGTATGTACAATTCATGCAAATTTTACCTCAAAATAAAATAATAATTTTGAAAAGTATTCAACTACAGATAATTCTAGCCATATTTAAATAGTTGGGCAATGTAATGATGTCTATGAATTACATGGAAAAGTTTCAAATAATTTAATAAATAAGTAGACGGATAGTGGTATTAGCAATTATGTAACCAAACAAGTATAATAAAAGTTTAATAGTAGAATCTAGTTGATGCATGCATATTTATTTACTATAAAATTTTGCAAGCTTGATAATTATAAAAATGCAATTTTGAGGAAAAAATTAGTTTGAGCTAGAAATGCAGTGTTTTATATGCAATAAAATATGACAAAAATTATAACAATATAAATATCTCAACTTTATTTTGTACTTCTTTGGAAATAACAAAGATGACAAAAGATGCAATTATTCTCTCAATAATTATTTATTAAACAACTCATTGTCACTCATAAGAATGCATACAAAATTTTGTTTTGGCCTTAAATTCTAAAAGAAGAAGAAAAGATGTCTATTTTACAGTTACTTTTTTAAATGTATCACTTATATTTAAAATTATTTTAAAGGAAATAATTTCCCTCTAAGTTCCCCAGTTTTTTTGAGTGTTATATTTGATTTGAAATATTTGTAATTAAGAATAATAAACTAGCTGGGTATGGTGGCGCATGCCTGTAATCCCAGCAGCTCCAGAGGCTGAGGCAGGAGGATTGAAAATTCAATGCCAGTCTCAGCAAAAGCAAGGTGCTAAGCAATTCAGTGAGACCCTGTCTCTAAACAAAATACAAAATAGGCCTGGGGATGTGGCTCTATGGTTGAGTGTCCCTGAGTTCAATCCCCAGTAACAAAATAAACAAATAAAAATTAATAATAATAATAATAATAAACAACTGTTAAGAAAACAATTTCTAGAAATAGGTTTTACTGTACTTCCTGTTTCAAACCAATAGTAGCAAATTTCTCCAGTAATAATATTCATGTCTTTCAATTATAACCATAAGATATTGTTTTATAAAGTCAACTAATTAATCAAAAAGAAACCAGTTGAATAAGTAATTGTTCAGAATAATCTAGGATTAATTTTTTTAATCTTTTTTTCCCATAAATCATACCCAGCAATAGCACGAGATTTGTCTTAATGCCTACATAATGTAAATTACATCTGGCATGTCTCCTCAGTAAAGCCCCAGTGTCCAGACATAACTAAAATAAATAGCTTTAAGCAATTTAATTTATAATCTCATCCAGTGAGTATATATACAGCTGTCAAAAAATATTAGTCTTTTGGTTACTGACTTCAAATACAAATCCTATTATTTCTACCATTGAAAGGCTAAAAGAAAGCTTTTGATCTGAAGGATACTAGATCCAGACCTCGGTCTTCTTCTATTATCTCTCTGTTCTTTTCTTCTGTATATTTACCCACCTGACTATTTTCCTAAAATGTGGAGTCTTATTTCTCCTATAGAATACTGCATATTTTTCTTTAAAGACTGACAACAGTAAACTTTCATCTTCTTCTTCCCAACAAGGTATGCAACTTTTTTTCTTTCAATCTAGATCTAATATTTTCTCATCACCCTGGAGCTAAGGTTCATTCTTCTGTTAATGTACTATGTTAAGCAAATAAATTTTATTATATTTTCCTCAAAAAACTTTCTCATACCTCTATATCATTTTCATTCTCATTGTCACCAGGCTATTTTAATGATCTCATACTAAACTATTGTAACCATTTTTTAAAATAAAATTTATTATATATCTATGCTTATTTTTAAAAAGCAGAAAATAGAAACTTTTTAAACATAAAGGATTTAATGCATAATTTCTAGTGCTGCTATGAGCTAGCTAACACAACTATTATTATCTTATTGCATTTACTTCTAGATGCTTCTTATTTTTCTTTGAAAATGTTTTTAAAATATATGTATTACTTTCTTTCAAATGCACCAAAACTTATATTTAATCCACACTTCTTATATTTATTTAATTATTAATTTGTTATTATAAATAACACAGATATTTGTAATAATAAATTATATATTTGTGAATCTCTGATTATTTCTTAAAGATAATAACAGGAGGTGAAAATAGTGAATTAAAGAGTATGCATTATTAAAACTTAAAATAATCTTGTCAGATTTCTTTCAGTCCTATTTCCAACAGGGTATGATCTATTTTGTCATCCTTGCAAAAAGTCTGCATTATCATTGTTTTTAATGTTGGTTTTTAGTTGTAGTTGGACGCAATACCTTTATTTTATTTATTAATTTTTATGTGGTGCTGAGCATGGAACCCAGCACCTCACACGTGCTAGGCGAGTGCTCTACCACTTAGCCATAACCCCAGCCCCATTATCATTTTTAAAAAATACTTTCTTAGAGAGCTTTCCTAGCACATGCAAGGCCCTGGTTTCATTTCCCAGTACTTCGTTTAAAAAAAACAAACAAAAAATCAAAAAATACTTTTTAGTTTTATTGCTAAAGATGGAATCTAGTTATACTTCTCAGATGGGTTTGGTAACTGATAAAATTAATCACTTATTCATGAATTCACTGGCTGTACTTCTTTTGTGAATTTTTAGGTGATGCCTGCAGTTTAGTTTACTTGAGGCATTGTTTTTTTTTTCTTTTTTTTCTTTTCAGTAGTTCTAGCTTCTTCCAAGTAATCTTGAAGTAATCTCCTTTACTTCAAAATTAATATCACCGGTATACATTTGCTTTTCTAAAATGAAATGTTTCCTCATTGTCCTACAAAGCAAAACTTTAATAGTCAAGAATTCTAATTTCTGTCTGTCTACCTAAGCCTAGAAATAAATATCAACATCTTAAATACTGATTTCTATCTACCTTTACCAAGTCAATACAAAGACGTTTCCCTAATAGCTCCTCCCTCTCTTCTACAGATAAAAGCTACTTATCCTTCTTAGTAGGGACCTGTAGAAACCTTAAGCAGTTACCACAGCTTACATGAATCATCCCTAGGGCAATTTCTGCAGTTCGCTCTTCCCCTAGGTGCTGCAGACATAAATCAAAGATCCATGGCTGGCATTTTTCTCTCCTTATCACACATAGCCTTTCTATAGCCTGGTACTCTTAATTCTACTTCAAATATACAATTTAAATTCCCTTCATTATTTTCTCTATCAGCACTGCCCCTTTCCCAGACCAAGTCCTAATCCTGTACCATCTTGATTATGTAGCTCTCTCTGCTACCCATATTTTACTCTTTTAGTAGTCTTAGTGACATTTACAAAAGGTAAATTTGATCACAGTACTTATTCCCTTGCTTAAATCCCTGTCAATAGATTTTTATTGCACTTATAATAGAAGTAACCTCTCATATGACCCATATCTTGTTCTTTATCATCCCTCACTATTTTCCTGACCATTATCCTTGCTCACTATCATGCTCAAATGTCCCAAACTTCTTGCCTAAACTCCACTATCCAACATCCTTCTTCCTTTATTTGACCCCCTTGTCTTCTCTGCATCCATATCCTATTCTTCTTGCAGTTATCAGTGTTAAATACAGCTTTTTCTGATGGAATTCAGTTAGCTTCCTTTATTACTGAGCGTATGGTATCTGGTACTTTTTCTCTGCAATATTTGTAATGGTTCTAATCACTGCCCCATTTGGACACTTATTTATACAACATGTATTACTTTCCACAAAGGCAAAAACTATGACCATATTTTTCAGCACTTTGTCTGAAGTTCCAAAAATAATGATTGGTAAAAAAACAGTGATTCAATGAACTTTTTGTTGTATGGGAAAAATGGAAGCCTAACTTATCTTATGGATAAATATTTACTTGTTCTCCAAATTTTCCTGTAATTAAAATTTTATTTCCCCAAGTATATTCCATCTCTTTCAAGTCAAAGACCATGTCTTTTGCTTCTCTAATTTCCTCATTGCTTAGAAAAGTTCTGAAACCCAGCAGATATCAAATATATTCCAGGTGAGATAAATGTGCAGGTGAAGAGTCATGTCACTGACCTTTGAAAAAATGTTGAAGGATAACAGGTCAAATCAAAATTTTGTGCTGAGAGGAAACAGAAGAGAGAGGATAAAAGCATCACTGCTGGTGGTTGATTAGCAATCAAATGATTAATACTAAAGATGCTTTTCGTTTTTGAGTTATTTTGTGCTCATTTTTCCCTTCACTGATAAAAAGAAATCTGTGAATGCATAAAAATTAATTTGCTTAAATTAAATTAAAAAAATAAATTGAACTTATTAAAAAATCATATTTACCCTTACACAATTGTAAGTATCATTAGCTATTTTATTTATTATCTCCACAACTCACTCTTTCAAGGATCAATTCAATCAGATAAGGAGGTTTTGTGTGATGGGTAATATGGTCAAGGAAAATCTAACATCCAATTTAAAAAAAATATATAGTCAAACCTGAAAATTTAGTGGACCTCAACCTTGTTAAAACATAGCCCAATCTAGAGTACCTCCACACCAACAAAATTAGGTATTGGCAGTAGTCAACTTCTATTGATGACCAATGACTCATAACCTGATTGGGGAAATAAAAGTCAAGCTTCGGTGTTGTAATTATGTTACTAGTGAGAGAATTCCAAACTCAAAGAGTACAGATCATTAGCTTCATCTACAGCAGAAACTTCAGGGATTAGAATCCTTCCCTTAATCCATCAGTGGAGTCTTGAATCAGCATCATTTAACCCCTGCCAAATTATTCAGGGTCTCTGAGTGTGTGTCTTTCCAAAGTTCTACTGTATCTTAGATTAAAAAAAATGTACACTGCTAGATCCTTCTTTATGAACCAGAGGTCCTAAATTTAAGAATGCAAATTTAGTTTCAAAGGTTAAAGGGAACAGACTTACTCATCAGGACTAAAAAAGAAACTCTGCAGCCCCTACCTTTAGGATGGGTGAGTTATGGGGAATAGCTAAGGACCAAAATGGAAGTAGGAAAGAAAGAGTAGGGGTTAGGAGAGGAGGAACATGTAATACTGCCAAGCAAGGAGGCCTCCCAAATTTCCATTTGAGTGAAGGCCATATAATATTTGGTCCAAGTGGATTGCTTGTACAAACTATTGAAGGGGTTAAGAATCACATCTAAGTTGGCCTGAGATAAAACAGAGTAAACAAAAAGACATCCTGCCAAACACAGTGGCACACATTTGTAATCCCAGCAGCTTGGGAGGCTGAGGCAGGAGGATTGAAAGTTCAAAGCCAGCCTCAGCAAAAGTGAGGTGTTAAGCAACTCAGTGAGATCCTGTCTCTAAATAAAATACAAATAAAGATGAGGATGTGGCTCAGTGGTCCAGTGCCCCTGAGTTCAATTCCTAGTACCAAAACAAAACAAAACGCAACCCTTTTGGGGGTCCCTGGTGGAAGTAGAGACCTTTAAAGAGTAACTCCAAAAAAGACAAAGTGTGGTAAGAATTTGGAACTTTGAATTTACACTAAATTTAATTGGCTGAAGTTAAGGGGCCCTGGTGTCTAAAATTATACCTCAACTCATTTGCTTTGAGAAAACACAAAGTAATTTCTTACGGAAAACAAAGTGTAAAAATCAGTGACATATAGGTAAAATAACTAAAATAACAAAGGAACTAAATAAGAGAATTGTCATCTGAATTATTTGTAAGGGGAAAAAGATCCTATGAGGTAAATCAATGTTTCATTGAAAAATTACACAAATTTAAAAAATATGAATTATAATCCTAGTTCTTCCTTTAAAAGTATTACCTTGGACTGTCATTTCACAATCTTTTCAGATCATTTTGTTTATGTGCTGATAATATTTGCAGCATGGGACAGGGCTGGATGATCTCCTGAGCTCATTATGTGCCGCAGATTTACAAGTTTCTTCCTATATAACTTAATAGAATATTTAAATATTTGTTCCCATTAATTTCAATTCAATCATGCAGAAAAAAAGCACATACTGCTCATTAAAAGGAATGCAATCAAATCAATAAATAGTTCATTTTTTTTAATTTTAGTGAAGGATTCTTGCAGAAAATTTTACCTGAGTAGGGAAGTAAAATAAAATCTTTTCTTCTAAGAATTCTAATGATATTATTTTCTATAAACAGATAAATGAAATTTTTATTCTATTTGTATTCTAAGTATCTTCATTTATTACATTTTGAGATGGATCTTTCAACAATATATAGAAACAAATAAATGTAAATAATATTTCAAAATCTACTGTTAGGTAATTTTTGAAATTTCATTATTTTTGTAGATTCTTTTTTGTTTTGTTTTTCACGTTGGCCTGATCTCATTTTTTTTTTTTTTTTTTAATGTGGACACACACTCCGGCAATATCCTAAAATAATAAAGTCAGTTCTTACAGCATAACACATATGTATGTTTTTCCTTTAAAAATGTATTTATATGTAAATATTCTAATCATATGTGTTTTCCTATTTTACATCTGAAGAAACTGAGAGAGCTTAAGCCAGGTCCAACATCATATTGCCAGTTAGTAGGAGAGGAGAAATTCAAATGCCAATTTCTGACATTAATCCACCTTCTTTGAACTTCCCTGAAACATACAGAACACAGAGGTAATATAGATAAATGGCACCTGCAAAATAAACTTATTTTGTGGACCACCAAATATTTAGAGATTTTAGAAATTTTAACTATTTGAATAGCATTAAAATTTTTTATCTGTAATAGTAATACAAAAAAATGTGTAATGCCTCAGTGAGTAAGATTAAGTAGTGTGTTCCATCCTTTCTCACTTTAATTAGCTGAAAAATTGCTTCAGCTTTTCAATTCTCTTTGTCTGTAGAGACTTAACTTGAGACTCAACTTTCGTTGCATGAAAATCACATTGAATTTTTTTCCAAGATAATCTGTTCAATTTTGTTCACCAAAATGATTGACAAGTGTTCAGAATGAACAAAATCCAGACAAAGCTCTGCACTAAGAATCACTGATCCATGAAAGAATGGTTTTTCACTCTGAATGAAAGAAAAAAAAAACAGATTTAAAATTCAGCGATATATTATTTCATTTTTCACATACTACATATATCATAAATGTCATCTAACAACATGCATTTATATTTTATATATTTGTGAATTTTAAGTAGTAATTAATTTAAAGAGATATAGAGCATTGCCAAGTCTGAAACACATTTACTTGAAGTAAAGATCACAAGAAAAGCAGCATGTACAATGGATTATGCAGATACAAAAATTAGAAATTCAAATGTAATATCAACTTGACCATATCTTTTTTACATATGACCTTGTATTTTACATATTGTATATATTTTATGTTTTAAATTTTTGTTTTTATTATTCATTTTATTTAAAATTTCCCCCAACCTGAGGTATAGTTGACATTTAAAAATTGTATATATTTAAAATATACAACTTAAAGATTTGATATCTATATGCATTGTGAAATATTCACCATAGTTAAGCTTATTAACATATCCACATCTCACATGATTATCATTTATTATGGTAAGAACACTTATGATAATCTATCCTCTTAGAGAATTTTAAGTATATTTCCTATTGTCTTTTAAATGAGGTTGACTATAGGTTGCTATCTAAAATCAAGAGAATCAGTAACTGAAAAATCATGGACAGTTTATCCAAGCAAATGTATTGGTTTATTTTAAATCCCTTTTGGCTTTCCATTTAGTCTAGTTATCATAAAGGCAAGTCATTATTTACAATAACATAGAAAATAATTTTATTAAGTTTTGGATGATATTTTAAAGGTCATGGATTACATTGTATACAAAATCATAACCCTTAAAGGCAAACTGCTCTTGCATAGTTTAAGGGTGTCAAACCATAATGTGTTTTTGTGTTTAACTTGTGATGTATAATAGCCAGTTTTTACCATCTGTAGTGTTGCCCTTAGCAACATAAAAGCATGTGACAGTGCTTATGTGACTCTGTTGGTCTGAAGCAGCATGTGGATGGATTTAAGCAAAATGAAACAGACAGAAATATTGATCTAGACAACTGGAGTTTTCAAGTGTATTGCAAGGATAATGTAGATTGGTGAGGAAAGAGAAGGAAAGGGCAAAGCAAACAAGCCAAGAAAACTGTGGAGTGAGACTATGGTGTGATTTCCAGAGGTTATTGTAAAGATTAATTTAAATTATATACAGGTAGAACAGGGACCACCATTTCATTCCTTTGGCCTATCATTTCTTAATCTATATTTAGTAAGCAAAGTTAATCCCTGTCTTGCTACTTGATATCAAAAGGGGTAGTTTTATAATCACAGGTATCTTTCTTTATCACCATCATAATAAAGAACAAGATTGAAGATTCAATTAACTATTATAATGCTTGTTTAAAAGAGATGGAGAAATAAATTTTCAGAGCAAAATCTTCTTCTGTAGTTCGTAAAATAGTATTTAAATAATCAATAAAATAATATATATGTAATAACATTATTTAATCATACCTAATACAAAACCAGAGAGTTTTAAAATTTGAATATATATAATTTTTTAGTTTACAAAACTTCATCAATAAAAGTGGGAGAAGAAAGACTCTGTAGTGTAAAATTAAAAACAAATTCAACCTATTGACTAGATTAATTAAGGGACTCTAGCTGTATATCTTCAACCAGAAAGAAAAGAAAAAATGCAATTGCAACAACATAAGGACAGTGCTAGATCTCTACAAGGTTTATAGTTAAGAGGAAAGTTGTGCTCTCTGCTTCTGCTCCTCCTCCATGCAGAGGAACAGGAAGAGGACAACTTGGGCCTCTGAAAGTATCACAATCACCTTGGAGCTCATCTCCAGGTGAATTAGATCAGAGAGAAATAAGCATTTATCTTATTTCACCTTTTTTTTTGGAGTCTCTTTTTCCTTGCTGCTAGCACAGGAATGATCCAGTTGAAGATGGAGTTGGAAACAGCATGGCAAAAGAAATATGTAAGAGTCATAAGAACTTGTAAGGATTATATATATGAGATATATATACATAATCATATAATTATATTTAATATATAATTAAAATTATAATTATGTATATAATTATTTCCTGACTCTGAATCTTAAAATCGGGAGTCTCATGTCTTTAAGATATAGTCCAGAACATAAAATACACGCATCCTGTTTTGTAAAACTGCTTATTTTATCCCTTTTCAGTGTCTACATATGAATAAATATCAAAACTTTAGTTAAATATAACTATAAGGGTCCAAGTGAATACAGGTAGGAATGAAAACTTCTCAGGATATTCAAGTAGTATGCAGAAGCATGGTCTGAGCTGGTGAAGTGGGAGAGTGCTATGGTCAAGGTCTTTTAGATGTATACTATGGATCCAGCAGGGTATTAGTTGCCATATATATATATAAATTTATTTAACAGTGATAAGGGCTCTAAGAGATTAATTTTATCAAATTGTGTTTTTAGTCAGAATGGTTTCATATTTATTCATTTCTCATTGTATTTGGTGTTTTTTTTCAGATCCAAATATAGATGTCAACCTAATTCTTGCACATTTCACTAATCAATGATATAACTGGATTCTCCTTTGAATTGTATTTTAAAAATCTAGCTTTTTGTAAAATATCTATTATTCCAATTCAAATATCTAATACACTATCAAGAAATAGTTTAGACCAAAGTATGTTGAATGAATGTATGAAATTGTCACAATGAAACCCATTACTTTGTATAATTAATGTTGATAATAACTTTAAAAAGTGATGGCTTAAAGGACTATATTAATGGAATGCTAACTTATAAAGGATTGCTTATTCTTCTTCACGTTTGGAATTCAAGGGAATTGTAAATAAATGTAATCCTATTTCAAGTCCAAGTCCTGAGTCCCAACTAAGTCTCATTGTTTTTGTTTGACATGTTGTCCTAGCAATTCAGCCTCTACTTTGTTATAATTAGAAAAAGAGCCTCCACTCGGTCATAATCAGAAGTTCCTCTTTTTGCAAACTTCCTGAACTTGCTAAATTCCATAGATTTGTAAATACTATCAAAACAAAAATATATCACCTTTGTCAGCCCTCAGTAAATGGAACTTTCACTAATACAGTATTGCTATGCTATTATAAACAAGTGAATTTAGATACATTCTTTCATAATTTACCCTGTTGTTAATAGGCAGAGAAGCTTTTGTACACTGGAAAATTTGCTCCCATTTTTCTCAAATCTTTTTTTTTTTTATTGGTTGTTCAAAACATTACAAAGCTCATGATATATCGTCTTTCATACATTTGACTCAATTGGGTTATGAACTCCCATTTTTACCCCAAATACAAATTGCAGAATCACATCGGTTACACACTCACATTTTTACATAATGGCATATTAGTGACTGTTGTATTCTGCTGCCTTTCCTATCCCCTAATATCCCCCCTCCCCTCCCCTCCCATCTTCCCTCTCTACCTCCTCTGCTGTTGTTCAATTCTCTCCCTTGTTTCCCTCCCGCTTTCCCCTCACAACCTCTTATATGTAATTTTGTGTAACATTGAAGGTCTCCTACCATTTCCATATGCTTTCCCTTCTCTCCCCCTACTCATCTTTGTTTAATGTTAGTCTTTTCCTCATGCTCTTCCTTCCTGTTCTGTTCTTAGTTGCTCTCTTTATATCAAAGAAGACATTTGGCATTTGTTTTTTAAGGATTGGCTAGCTTCCCTTAGCATAATCTGCTCTAATGCCATCCATTTCCCTGCAAATTCTATGGTTTTGTCATTTTTTAGTGCTGCATAATACTCCATTGTGTATAGATGCCACATTTTTTTTATCCGTTCATCTATTGAAGGGAATCTAGGTTGGTTCCACAGTCTAGCTATTGTGAATTGTGCTGCTATGATCATTGATGTGGCATTATCCCTATAGTACACTCTTTTAAGATCCTCAGGGAATAGTCCGAGAAGGGCGATAGCTGGGTCGAATGGTGGATCCATTCATTCCCAGCTTTCCCAGGAATCTCCATACTGCTTTCCAAATTGGCCTCACCAATTTGCAGTCCCACCAGTAGTGTACAAGTGTACCTTTTTCCCCACATCCTCGCCAACACTTATTGTTGTTTGACTTCATAATGGCTGCCAATCTTACTGGAGTGAGATGGTATCTTAGGGTGGTTTTGATTTGCATTTCTCTGACTGCTAGAGATGGTGAGCATTTTTTCATGTACTTTTTGATTGATTGTATGTCCTCCTCTGAGAAGTGTCTATTCAGGTCCTTGGCCCATTTGTTGATTGGGTTATTTGTTATCTTATTGTTTAATTTTTTGAGTTCTTTGTATATTCTGGATATTAGGGCTCTATCTGAAGTGTGAGGGGTAAAAATTTGTTCCCAGGATGTAGGCTCTCTATTTACCTCTTTTATTGTTTCTCTTGCTGAGAAAAAAACTTTTTAATTTAAGTAAGTCCCATTTGTTTATTCTTGTTATTAACTCTTGGGCTATGGACATCCTATTAAGGAATTTGGAGCCCGACCCCACAGTATGTAGATCGTAGCCAACTTTTTCTTCTATCAGACGCAGTGTCTCTGATTTGATATCTAGCTCCTTGATCCATTTTGAGTTAACTTTTGTGCATGGCGAGAGAAAGGGATTCAGTTTCATTTTATTGCATGTGGATTTCCAATTTTCCCAGCACCATTTGTTGAAGATGCTATCCTTCCTCCATTGCATGTTTTTAGCCCCTTTATCAAATTTAAGAAAGTTGTAATTTTGTGAATTGGTTTCTGTGTCCTCTATTCTGTACCATTGGTCCACCTGCCTGTTTTGGTACCAGTACCACGCTGTTTTTGTTACTATTGCTTTGTAGTACAGTTTGAACTCTGGTATTGCTATACCTCCAGATTCACACTTCCTGCTTAGAAGTGCTTTTGCTATTCTGGGTCTTTTATTTTTCCATATGAATTTCATGATTGCTTTATCTATTTCTACAAGAAATGCAGTTGGGATTTTGATTGGCATCGCATTAAACCTGTAGAGAACTTTGGGTAATGTCGGCCATTTTGATGATGTTAGTTCTGCCTATCCATGAACAGGGTACATTTTTCCATTTTCTGAGATCTTCTTCTATCTCTCTCTTTAGGGTTCTGTAGTTTTCATTGTATAAGTCTTTCACCTCTTTTGTTAGGTTGATTCCCAAGTATCTTATTTTCTTTGAGGATATTATGAATGGAGTGGTTTTCCTCATTTCCATTTCATAAGTTTTGTTGCTGATATACAGGAATGCCTTTGATTTATGCGTGTTGATTTTATATCTTGCCACTTTGCTGAATTCATTTATTAACTCTAGCAGTTTCTTTGTAGACCCTTTTGGGTTTGTTAAATATATTATCATGTCATCTGCAAATAGCGATAATTGAAGTTCTTCTTTTTCTATTTTTATGCCTTTAATTTCTTTTGTCTGTCTAATTGCTCTGGCTAGTACTTCAAGGCTAAATTGAATAGAAGTGGTGATAGAAGGCATCCCTGTCTTGTTCCAGATTTTAGAGGGAATGCCTTCAGTTTTTCTCCATTTAGGATGATGCTAGCCTGAGGTTTAGCATATATAGCTTTTACAATGTTGAGGTAAGTTCCTGATATCCCTAGTTTTTCTAGTGTTTTGAACATAAAGGGATGCTGTACTTGGTCAAATGCTTTTTCTGTATCTATCGAGATGATCATATGGTTCTTGTCTTTAAGTCTATTGATGTGGTGAATAGCATTTATTGATTTCCGTATATTGAACCAGCCTTGCATCCCAAGGATGAATCCTACTTGATCATGGTGCACAATTTTTTTGATATGCTTTTGTATTCGATTCGCCAGAATTTTATTGAGAATTTTTGCATCCAAGTTCGTTAGAGATATTGGTCTGTAGTTTTCTTTATTTGAAGTGTCTTTGTCTGGTTTCGGGATCAGGGTGATGTTGGCCTCATAGAATGAATTTGGAAGAGCTCCTTCTTTTTCTATTTCTTGAAATAGCATGAAAAGTATTGGTATTAATTCTTCTTTGAAGGTTTTGTAGAACTCTGCTGTATACCCATCCGGTCCAGGGCTTTTCTTGGTTGGTACTCTTTTGATGGCTTCTTCTATTTCTTCCTTTGTTATTGGTCTGTTTAAATTGTGTGTGTCTTCCTGACTCAATCTGGGCAGATCATATGACTTAAGAAATGTACCGATATCTTCACTATCTTCTATTTTATTGGAATATAGGGTTTCAAAATACTTTCTAATTATCTTCTGTATTTCTGTAGTGTCTGTTGTGATATTGCCTTTTTCATCCCGTATGTTAGTAATTTGAGTTCTCTCTCTTCTTCTCTTCATTAGCATGGCTAAGCGCCTGTCGATCTTATTTATTTTTTCAAAGAACCAACTTTTAGTTTTATCAATTTTTTCAATGTTTTTTTTTTGTTTCAATTTCATTGATTTCTGCTCTAATTTTAATCATTTCTTGTCTTCTACTACATTTGCTGTTGTTTTGCTCTTCCTTTTCTAGGTTTTTGAGGTGTAGTGTGAGTTCATTTATTTGTTGTTTTTTTCTTTTTTTGAGGAAAGAACTCCATGAAATGAATTTCCCTCTTAAAACTGCTTTCATTGTGTCCCATAGATTCCGGTATGTTGTGTCTGTATTATCATTTGTCTCTAAAAATTTTTCTATCTCCTCCTTTATGTCTTCCGTAACCCATTGATCATTCAGTAACATATTGTTCATTTTCCATGTGATGTAGGATTTTTCCTCCCTTCTTTTATCATTGATTTCTAATTTTATTCCATTATGATCAGATATGGTGCATGGTATTATCTCCATGCCTTTATATTTACTAACAGTTGCCCTATGGCATAATATATGATCTATCTTTGAGTGGGATCCATGTGCTGCTGAGAAGAACATGTATCCACTTGATGATGGTTGATATATTCTATATATGTAGGTTAAGTCTAGGTTATTGGTTGTGCTGTTGAGTTCTATAGTTTTTTTATTCAGTTTTTGTCTAGAGGATCTGTCTAATGGCGAGAGTGGTGTGTTGAAGTCACCCATAATTATTGTGTTGTGGTCTATTTGACTCTTGAACTTGAGGAGAGTTTGTTTTATGAACGTTGCAGCTCCATTGTTTGGTGCATACAAATTGATAATTGTTATGTCTTGTTGGTGGATGGTTCCTTTTAACAGTATATAGTGTCCTTCTTTATCCCTTTTGATTAACTTAGGTTTGAAGTTGATTTTATTCGATATGAGTATGGCCACTCCTGCTTGCTTCCGAGGGCCATGTGAGTGGTATGATTTTTCCCATCCTTTTACCTTCAGCCTGTGTATGTCTTTTCTTATCATATGAGTCTCCTGAAGGCAGCATATTGTTGGATTTGTTTTTTTGATCCAGGTTACTAGCCTATGTCTCTTGATTGGTGAGTTTAGGCCATTAACATTTAAGGTTACAATTGAAATATGATTTGTACTTCCAGTCATGTTTATTTATTTATTTATTTTAGTTTGGCTAGTTTTTACTTTTTGGTTATTTTCCTCCCCCTTTACTGAGATACCTCCCGCTGTTAGGTTTGGGCACTGTTTTTCAATTCCTCTTCTTGTAGTATTTTGCTCAAAATGCTTTGCAGTGCTGGTTTTCTGGCTGCGAATTCTTTTAGCTTTTGTTTATCCTGAAAGATTTTAATTTCATTGTCAAATCTGAAGCTTAATTTTGCTGGATACAGTATTCTTGGTTGGAATTCATTATTTTTCAGCGTTTGAAATACATTGTTCCAGGATCTTCTCGCTTTCAAAGTCTATGATGAAAAATCAGTCGTTAACCTAATTGGTTTACCCCTGAATGTAATCTGCCTCCTTTCTCTCATAGCTTTTAATATTCTCTCCTTGTTTGTATGTTGGCTATCTTCATAATTATATGTCTTGGAGTTGGTCTATTACGGTTTTGAATATTTGGGGTCCTGTAGGCTTCCAGGATTTGGCAATGCATTCCATCTTTCATCTCTGGGAAGTTTTCTAGAATTATTTCATTTAATATGCTGTCCATTCCTTTGGTTTGAATCTCTATGCCTTCTTCTATTCCAATGACTCTCAAATTTGGTTTTTTTATGACATCCCATATCTCTTGAATAGATTGCTCATGGGATTTAAGCATCTTTTCTGTGTTGACTATATTCTTTTCAAGTTGATAAACTTTGTCTTCATTATCTGGTGTTCTGACTTCTACTTGATCTAGTCTATTTGTAATATTCTCGTTTGAGTTTTTAATTTGGTTTACAGTTTCCTGCATTCCTAGGACTACTGTTTGACTTTTTTAAGATCTCTATCTCCTGGTAAAGCTCGTTCTTTGCCATTTGAATTTGTTTGTTTAATTCATTTTCAAAATATACTTTTATTGCTTGGACTTTCTGTCTCATGTTCTCTAATATTCCTTTCCATTTGAGTGAGGTATGCCTTGAGTTCTTTCCCTATCCCTGTTTCTGATGCTTTTAGGTCCTCCTGTAGAATTAAGTTGTCCTTCATTGTTTGTACTCCTTTTTTCCCTTGTTTTTTCATGATGTTCATGTTACTTTCCAGCTCTATTTGATTGCTGTGTTTCTGCTCTCTTCTATAGATTTGTTTTGGTTTTGTATATCTCTGTTGTCTCTCCTTTGTGTTGGTAAACTATGCCTGCTAACATGGATTCCGCTGGGAAGGAATTCCCACCGCCGAGCTCCAGTGACGTCACTTCTCTGCTATGACGGGCCCCAGGCTCCTTGCCGGGGTGTCCGAATGGGGGGGTGTGACTGGACTGTCTCTGGCTGGTTTCAGCTCCCAGTCGCGGCAGGCAGGCGGTCTCCAGCCACCCAGTCGCACAGGCAGCGGGCGGGTGATTGGTCCCCGGCGGGCTTGCAGTCTTCAGCCGCCCAGTCGCAGGGGCAGTGGGTGGGCTGTCCCCGGCTGGCAGGCTATCTCTAGCCGCCCAGTCGCCTGGTCGGTCGCCAGTGAGCGGGAGGTCTCCAGCCGCCCAGTTGCGCGAGCAACGGGTGGGCTGTCGCCGGCAGGCGGGCGATCTCAAGCCGCCCAGTCGTGCGGTTGGTCGCCTGTGGGTGGGGGTCTCCAGCCGCCCAGTCGCGCGGGCAGCTGGCGGTTGATCGGTCGCCAGCGGGGGGGCGGACTCCAGGCGCCCAGTTAAGCGGGCAGTGGGTGGACTGTCACAGGCGGCCATGCAGTTTCCAGCCGCCCAGTCGCGAGGGCCTGGCCTCTAGTCCCCTGGTTTCTCCTGCTAGTCTTAGTTTCTCCTGCTAGACCAGATTTCCCCTGAGTGATGCCTCTCTGCAGTTCAAACTGTACTCTGGGCCTGCCATTTGTCTGGTGTGGAGGGAGCACCTTTGTTCCCTCCTTCGTTGGGAACCCCGGCACTCTATTGTTTTGATTTTTTCCGCTTGCCCCTCCCCCAGCGCTGGCTTGACAGGTTTCGTTTTCACTGCTTATGGGAGGGGGAGTTGAAGGTCAGGTGTTTCTAGTTTTCCCCGCATCTTTATGCAGGCTCGCTCTGATAATCCCTCCCCCGGAAAGCTTAGGAGAGATTTTATGTGAATTCCCCGCTGTATGGGAGATGAGCTGAGTAACACACACCTGTTTTATTGTTGCATCTGTCGGAGAGTGGCGGTAGTTACTTCAGCTCTTCAAGTTGGTGGCCACTGGTTTCCTTGGTGGAGTTTCTGTTGTGGGGGATAGAACTGTAACGCTTCCTTCCCTGTCTGAAATCCCGAACTCAGCCCGGGGGTCAGTGCGTGCTCAGCTGGCAGGATTCCACAGAATCGCAGCCCCGTTTCTCCCTGCTTGCTGATTGCTTCTTGGCAGTGCCCCGCTGTCTGTAGCTGCTGGGCGGGCCTCGGGAATCACGCCTCTCGTCTTTCCATCCTCTCACACGACCTTGATTCTCTTTACTTTTCCATGTGTGCTCTTCATTAAAAATATTATAAAATCTTGGGACAACACAGCAGTCAAGATCATCCGACTCCTGCTTTCTCACTTTCCTTTAAAAAATCAGGATCTGGTCCTGTTCCACTGGTGTTGAAGATGAAACACCTGAGAAATGCTGAGAAAAGATAAAAAAGTTTCATTTAAAGATGGGGGGGAGAGAGAGAGAGAGAGACTCCTCAGTCCTTGGGAAAGGAGGATCTTTCTCAAATCTTAAGTACACAGGACTGGTGGAGGACTGCTAACATCCAGCAGAGCATAGAAGTTGAATAACTAAGGGCTGGAGATGTGGCTAAAGCGGTAGCGCGCTCGCCTGGCATGCATGTGGCCCGGGTTCAATCCTCAGCACCACATACAAACAAAGATGTTGTGTCCGGAAAAACTCTGGGTTGATATACAGAGCAATAACTGATGACTCTCAGAAAACTGTATTTTTCAGTATATTTTTTCATATATCTTTTGATGATACTGAAGTTTCATTGTAAATGGAGGATAAATAAGGGAAAGGCCCCAGGCAGGAGCAGCAAAATGTTAATGTAATCTTGAAATAAAGGAAGTTGAAAATAATTTTGAATGTCTTTTCAGTACTGAAGACAGGGTACAATGGGTGTGTTGTGCATGCCATCTTGCTTGGTTCGTTTGGATGAAGACAACATTCCAAGAGAAACAGCTACACATAAAACACAGATGAACAAGTTGCAAAAGAATGTGAGCAGAGAAAAATATAGCCATCATCCAATGACAATTATTAACAGGATTGTATTAAATGTTAACTTAGTAATGGATAATTGATATGATAGCACCCAAGAGCATGGAACCCTTATTTTTCATCACTGTCTGTGTCCCTTTTAGAAAAAAAAATTATGTTTTCGATGTTGATTTTTTTCCCTTGCATTCTGAGTTATTTTAACTAAAATATGTTTTTAAAATGCTGTTACTGTTATAAATGGTACCCCAATGTTATTAGATTTTCTATTTCATTATTAGTAGAGAAGCAAATAACATTTGAATTTTGTACATGATATTTGCTATTGTGCTATACGAAATATCTGCATCTAGAAAACTGCTTTAATAAACTTTTTATCTCTAAAAGTATTGTTATGATTCCAGTTTACTTTTTCACTAGAAGAAGAATCATATTTTCTGCAAAATATAAAATTTTATCTCAAGACTTTTAATTGTTATATCTCAGTTTGGTACCCAGTATAAGCTTTCATATTGAAATATTTTACTCTCTTTAATGTCTTGTTTGGTTTCTCTGGGGCTCTTTATTTTATAATGCAGTTCTTTCTTTCTTTATCTGCCATATTTCTTGGTTTTTCTTTCATATACTAGCTTTTCTTGCTTTTTCCTGGGAGAGTTCCTCAAACTGAATTTCACAATTTGTTATTTAATTCTTTAGCAGCATGTATCCTATTTTTTATTCCATCAACTGTATTCATTTCAAACACTTTATGAATGAATTTTTCATGCATAATAAATGTATTTTCATTTACAATTTTGGGGGGACTTTATGTGGTAGTTTTACATTGTTCCTGTTTTTTGTGAGTTATTTAAAATTCTTGATTTATCTGTTTTCATAATGTCTCCTCAGATGTTGCTCAACATTTCCTTTTCATTGAAGTAATTGTACCCTTTTGGTATCTGGCTATTTTGTCTTTGGTGTCATATTATTCTATGGGACCCTTAGTTACTCTAGGAATTAATGGGGCAAAGGATTAAAGCTAGGTCCTAGACTGTCTTTCTTGAGAATTAATGAGATCAAAGTGTATTACAGGAGTAGAATGCAATGAACAACTGGTGTTTATTCCAAGTTCCCATTATTCCACCCTCAAATCTATGGTGCCTCCTAATTTAGCACCTTGAACAATCTGTGCTCTAGGTCACTGATAGCAACTTTTAAAGTGAAAAGAAGAACATATTGTCCTGAGGAAATATGGGCAAGGGATGAGCAGAGCTCGTACTCAAAATAGGAAACGCAATCAGTTTGAAAAATAATAGGTTGTATGCTCCTCAAGAAGGAATTAGTGAGTTGTAAGGTTACATTAAAGATTCGGCCCAAAAGGCAATAAGAAACAATGATGTAATTTTTTAAAAAAATAATACTACTAAGAGGAAAATTAAAAGATATGGAGGACAGAAATGAAAGTATATGGTATATAGCATAGGATGAATCATTTAGCTCATGAGCAAGCAAGCCCACCATATCTAAACATATGTTTGAGTGTGCTTTAACCATGTGAATTTATAAAACTGTATTTCTCTGCAGAAAAAAAAAAAATCAAGGAAGGAACACAATTCTTAAGGTTAGTGATGGAAATAAAGTCAAAGTCATGAGAGAAAGAAAGAGATGCTCTGTTAACCAAAAATTGCAACTTTATTAGCTTTCCATGTGAGGATACACATCATTTAAATGAAATTCAAGGGTTTCTGCATATCATTCCATGAGGCACCAGCATGTGAAGACCATTTGTACTGCCACTGAACTTCAACTGAAAGTTGCTTTGAAAATTTTAATTGCTTTTGACTACACAATCCCAGCCCCAAGGAGGTAGCAACAGCTCATGCGTTGCCATGGTAGCATTTCCTTTCTAACTGAGGAAGCTATACAGAGGAAAGGATATAGGTCAGAAACTGTTTACACTGACAAAACAACTGCATATTAAAATCAAATGCTTTTTTAAACAGCATACACCAAAAGGATAATTGAGGATTCTCATTTTAGACTACTAAATAAAGACCCATTCATCTTTGAGATGATGTAGCAAACTGAAAAGTGAGACATGGGGCAGTCGAGTTCAAGAGTAGTCTCCTTCCCGCATATCAGAGGTTCAATTTTTTTAAAAAATGGATGGATGCTGAAAGATTTTTTTTCTACTAGTTTCATCTTGATAGTTGCAGTAGGAATATTTTTAACTGAAGAATTCTCGCAAAAGGTACATTTTAAGGTGTAGAGGACTACTGCAGGGTAAGAATGAAGTACTCTAGGACAGGAAGAATCAACTTTGTTCAACAAATATCTGTTGGCTAGTTGATTCTGCACCCTGATTAATGACAATATTTTTAAATGCAAGTGAAGCAAGTTGTGACTAAAGGAAGGAGTAGATAAGAATGAGAGGGGAAGGAAGGAATGGGGTAAATGTAGCCCAGTGTCCAGAAAGAAGAAAGAATGGAAGAGAAAAAAAAAAGAAAGGGAGGGACACAAGTCAGTGCATAGAAGGCTAGATGTTTCTTCAGGTGATCTAAGAATGAGTCAAGGAGGAAGGAAACTGGCCACTTCCCTTACCTCCAATCTTCAGGTGGGGATCAAAGTGGAAGTGCCTTGGTTGTGAAGTAAAGTCATGTACTTAAAAAACATCTGAAGAAACCCATATGCACAGCTGGTAGTCACTCTATCCTGTACATTTCCCCCTGCTTGTAGGCAAGATGCAATCTCTATTTTAGCCCAGCCTGCTGCCACCAAGGAGTGTGTGAGTAACAAAATGTTCAAACTCTCTTCGTGGAGTCCTCGGAGGTCTTTATTTAGGATCAAAAATAGCCTTTCCAGCCCTGGCGTTGAAAAGGAGGAAAGGAGGGAAGAAATGAAGGAAGGAAGGAGGGAGGGAGGAAAAAGGAAGGAAGGAAGGAGGGAAGAAATTTGGAGTATCATACTCCTTCAGGAAAAAAAAAAAGAAAAATGACATTTTCAAGATAGTGGCTGAAATGGAAATTTGTACTTCCTCCACTAATTCCACCAATTACCTTACTTTCAACAACCACCCTTTCTCCTTTCAGGAACTCACAGTTCATCACTTGCATTACATTTGATTTGGACTGGGTTAACTCAATGCCCCATTTTAAGTGTTTTGTCTGATGGATTTCTAATAAAATGCCATTGGTTACCAAGTTTCCTTTCTGTTTTTGTCATATGAAGCCAATAGAAATAACTAAAGCATAGATAATGGCCTTATCCTTAGGGTTAGGAATCCATGGAAATCCCTGGATTTCTAAGGCTTTAGAAAGGAAATGAAAATGAGCAAGACAAAATGTGTGAATTTAGAGCAGAGCAACTGGCAGAGAGCTAGGATAGGTAATGAATAATTAACAATGAGGTAGATACTGTATTTTCACCCTTTACCAAAGAGAAAACTGAGGTAGTGAATTTAAGTAACTGCCTGGAGAGGTAATGGAACTGTTGAGTGACTGAGGTGATCTCCTGGCCAACACATAGTATTACTATTGTGTGCTATCTGGGTAACATTCATATACCTGTATATTCCACTCTTTATTGTTAAGTCTGTTAATAATTCCAATGGCTTAACTGTTGCATCACAATTGATTTGGCTGGCCTTTTTCTCTTGATCTTAGGAGGAAAACTCAAAATTAAGAGTGATAGAATTTCTTTTTTTTTCTTGACAGCAGGCTCTGAAAGTTTTGCTAATGAAATGCCTTTTGATGATCCCCCAGTTAGGTTGTGTTAGAAGACAGTTTAGGATGTGGGTAGGCCATTCCAAAACAACAACAACAACAACAACAACAACAAAACCAACCATGTGATTAAAGGACTGCACCTTTGGCTACAAGGTATAAGCCCAAATTCCAACCTCAGGGAGAGGGGGAGGATGGTGACTGAGTCCACTATGTAGGCTACATGGAGAAGCTGTAATAAAAGTTCTGGACAACAAATTTCAGAGAAGCATCTTGTTTGGAGAACACATTGACATAACAGGAGTTGTCAGGCCTTGATTTCACAGGGAGAGTTCATAGAAGCTCTGTGTCCCCTTCCATACCTCACTCTGTGTGTCTCTTCATTTGACAGATCCTCCTGATTTTTCATTCTTTTTTATAAATCTTAAGTTTAAGTATAATTACAAGAATAGTGCCTTCCTTGGATCTATGTCACTTTAGCAAAATATCAAACCCAAGGGGGGTTGTGTGGGTCCTCTGCATTTATAGCCAAACAGCCACACTATGGGGTATTTTTCTTTCTGGGTGCCAAAACTGAATTAAGGATTACAATGAACTTTTGCTAAGTCTACAAACAGGGAATGTGCACTTATAGATTCATTATTTATGATCATTTTTATAGTTCCCATAAAATCTACTTCTCTACTCTATAAAACCTTGACACAATCATATTTCCAGGGACCTTACCAGAAGACCACTGGAATTGCCAGGAAAGTTCTGAGTGCTGAGATAAAGTTGGTGATCATGGTTGAACAGTGTTCTGCAGAGTGGTAATATTTTTTCCAGCAAACTTCACCCACACAGGAGCAAGCATATTTGGCAGCTGAGATTAAAGGAAAGCTAAGGGTGATTGTAGAGATGTTATTAATGAATCACAAATATAATTAAATTAAATAAGAGGTGAACACCAGAGGTGGGTGTGAATCATGAGGATGGGAACACAAAGAAGAGTTGTTTTTAAGGGCCACTTAGGAGCAGAATGGCAGGAAGTGTGGGAAGATGCCATGTTAATTTTTTAGTTTCATTTCAATGCATTTGAGTTCAGAGGGCAAAGAAGCCCAATTACCCTCATCAGTTGGATTTAGAAGAAGCGATTTATAACTCAAACACTATGGATGCAAAAATGAAATCTTAAAACTCTGTATTTTTTTAGTGTCCTACAGACTTAAAGCTAACTTTTTAACATGTGACCTTTTTTTGTTCACAATTTATTTTGAGGCAATTGGTAGTGTTTGTTAGATTTTGATGTGAGATTCAGATCTTTTAAAACTGCATCCTCCTGAGGTATTCCTGAGATCAGGCACAGTGAAACTTCTGCCATTGTATCTGTTGCTCTTGGAAATGGGAGGGCCAGTTCTATGCAGCTACTCAAGACATAAAAAACAAACAAACAAACAACAACAAAAAAAACCGCTCCCTTCTCCCAGTCACCTCTGTCATCTCCAATGTACTGTCACATGATGTATATTCCTCAGAGCAATTAGGAAGGCAGCATATTATGTTTTTGGGGGGACAATCAGGAAGTCAATATATTTATTTTATAAATACATAAGTAATGTTTATTTACAATGCATTAACAGTTTTGAATACTTCATACATATCAAAACATGTAATTCTCCTACAGTATTACCTACGACATAGGGTGACTTTTTAATTATATGTATCTTTCAAACAAGGAAACTATAGTCCTGTGAAATAACTTCTTAACATCGGATAGCTAATAAGTAGTGTGAGTTGAACCCATACCATCTGATCCCCAAACCGTGTATTTACCATTGTTTTAGTCTGTTTTCTGTTGCTGTAACAAAATGCCTGAAACTGGGTAACATACAGAGAAAAGAACCACATATGTAATTCTGGAGACTGGGAAGTCCAAGGGGCCTCATATAGAAGATTTTTCTTGCTGATGAGGACTCTGTAGAGTTCTAAGATGACATAACTTTATGTGGTAAGAGAAAGTGTGCCCAGAAGAGCTCACAAAACAGAGCTACTCCTTCTATAACTCATTAATCCATTAATCCACAGATGGATTGATCCATTCATGAAGTTACAGCCTTCATGATCCAGTCACTTCCCAAAGGTTCCCACTCCCAAATACCATTAAGATATAATTTGGGGGACTAATGTTTTAAAGTATGAGACAAATGTTCAAACCATAGCACCACTTCACTTTCCTGTCTCTCAGTGGCTTTTTTGGGATTCTGAAAAATGGAGAGTTGGAGAAAAAAAGATAATGGGAACAGAATGAGCAAATACATGGAGAAGAGTAGGAGATATCTTTTGAAAATTGAGTGTGCTCAGATTGATTTAGTGACTAATTTGATGTTGGAATGGAAGAAGAGTGGCAAATTAGAATGGTTATAAGCTATTAATGACATTAAGAAAATAAGTATACAAAGCAAATATTTTGGGGTAGGTTTTCTGTATATTGACAACATCATCATGAATCTCAAATGACCCCAATCCTTTATAAAAACAGAATTTTCCTTTTATGGGGAATGTTTTAGGGTCTCCAAAATTAACCGGGTTCAGTGACTCATTAAAAGAACTCAGGACTCAGGATATAGTTTAATTTATGGCTAAGACAAATTATAGTAAAATAACACAAAACGGAGTCAGCAAAGAAAAAAGGTTAATGGAACAAAGACCAGAGGGAACCAGGTGCCAGATTTGAGAGTCCTCTGCCAGTGGACTTACCCAAGGCACATCTACTTCTTCCAGAAGTGAGTTGTACCAATGCATATGAAGTGTTTTCTACTGGGAACGGCTCAGCATGCAGAATTTTTTATTGGGGAATGGTCACACAGGCACCTTCCACCCAGCACGTACCCCAATACTAGAAAGCAGGTGCTTGGAATAAATTATATTGCTTATACAAACGGGTTAGGAAAAGTTAGCTACTCTTACCCTTTAAGGAAAACTTTCTACTTTTTACTTGCCAATATCCTTCGTGTTGGCTAGGGATCAACCCATGGAGCAGAGCTTTCTAAGGTTAGAAAACCTCAGGCCTGTTACATTAACTCTTTTCTACACAGAATTTCCAGAAAAATATGTTCTTTGTCAAGCAAATAATATTGCCTTTTATTCTGAGCATAAGAGCCTAAGTGAAAGAGACATCCATGTTCACTTTAATAAATGCATTTGATGTATGCTTGGGAAATGAGATTAGCATCAAATCACATGGCCCAGAATTGGTCTAAGGATAGATTGGTTGAGGTCTCCAGGCTGAGAGCAATTATCTGCAAGTCTTTTCACCTTCTAAGGCTTACAACAAAACATTCTTTTTAGTCTTGCTAAGAGGGTGGCTAAAATAAGTCAGAGAAACCTTAGTCTAATCCATATCCCAAGAATTTTTTGTGTTGTGGTGGTAGAGGGCTTGAGACTTGGATGTTCAGAATAGACTCTCTTTGTCATCCTGAGACTCAAGTCACACATGAAACTTGCTTATAAGCCTCAAGAAAGGAATAGTTCACACAGCCATATCTGGGGTATTGGAGATCAAAGATTTAATGTGGAGAAAATACATGTTTTAATGTTTTGAAACACTTAAATTTTCTGATGTCAAATCCAATCTGGCATATTGAAATCAGAGATATTATAGAAAGGGACACATTGGCTTTGAAATATACTAAAACTGAAGGATCAAATTCTTGAGCTGGGAAAATGACTATGGTAATGTTTCTATTGAAAATGAACAGATAGCTTCTGTAATCCCAGAAGCTGGGGAACCTGAGGCAGGAGGATTGCAAGTTCAAAGTCAGCTTCAGCAATTTAGCAAGGTCCTAAGCAACTTAGCAAGACCCTGTTATGGATATGGCTCTGTGGTAAGGGCCCCTGGGTTCATTCCTTGGTACCAAAAGAGAAAAAAAAAAAGAAGAAGAAAGAAAAGAAAATGCATAGACAAAAGGCTTTACAAATACATAGTATATATGCATAATATGTTATGATGAGATGTAGTATAATTTGTTTCTTGTGAATTATAAACATTATTAATTAAATGCACAGTTGCAGCTATCCAATAATGTCAGGAAGATTGAATTTTAAAATTTTGTGCCTGAAAATCATACATCAGTAGAAACAAAAGTAAACACTAAATTTCTGTGTCCTTATACTCAATAGACTTGGAAAATAACCTTCCCAATCTTGTGACTGATTTGTTCTTACTTCATTTGAGGTTATTGATAACGTATGTCAAATTTTCTTATAGAATCATTCTAGCTTTTGTAGATTTTGTATTTTTTTTAACACAGAGAATTCTGATATGTCCTGATTGGTTTAATACATGGTCCATGCAATGTTAGCCATTTTTCACTTACTAGTATTTAGACACAATAAATAATGATATATTTAATAGAATATGAAAACTGTCTACTCTAATATACAAAGTCTAATTCTGTTGTTTAAATGTCCTAATATGTTTTGTTCTTGAAGGTTTCAACATTAATTATAACTTTCAAAACAGAAAAAAAATAGCATTTCCTACTAAGTGAAATAAAACAATATAAATGAATAAATTGTAAATGACATACTGGAATATCAGCCATGAATTTTGATGTACCAATATGTTAATGTGTGTATATTCTAGAAAATTCATCATAAAATGA
This sequence comes from Callospermophilus lateralis, assembly GCF_048772815.1. NCBI lineage: Eukaryota > Metazoa > Chordata > Mammalia > Rodentia > Sciuridae > Callospermophilus > Callospermophilus lateralis. The sequence goes on from NC_135308.1 coordinate 134,150,263, forward strand.
CTGATTTTTGTTTTGCGTACATCTTTTTACCTAATCTTAATACATACAATAATTTAAATGTTTCATGTATATATACATTTATAAATGTATTAAACACATTTGCACTTTCTTAAAAAAAATCTGTAGAGATTCTTATAGACATATTCTGCTATCTAGAATCTTTTGCAATTTTTCCTGAAATAAAATACACAATTGTAATAAATATTAAGGAAGTCAGAAATTTTGCATGATTTGTTCCCTAAATCTTTTCAGACACTTGGGATGTCTACTTTACTTAATGCAATTAGTAATGTTTTAATATATTTCAACAACTATTACATATTTATTTATACATTTAAATGCTCTTATGTGAAAATATTTCCTTTTATTTTGTTCCAAATACTCTCAATACTATTGAAAGCTTATTTTCTATAATTAAACTTGTCAAGGAATAGCTTCTGCTCTCCCAGCTTTTATTATCTGCTCTTCCAGAATTTATTAAAACCTACCATTTTTGATAATTATTTATAGATTTACTGGAATTATGTAATTGTTCTCTCCAATCTAATAGGGAACTCCAAACATTTAAACAAGGAGTAAAGAAGAAAAATAAGAGAGCCTATACAATGACACATAACAAGGGGTGTAAAGTTTTTTTTTTTTGTGTGTGTGTGTATGTGTGGCATAATTTAAAGCAAGTAGGAATTTGAAACGAGCTTGAAATCCTAAAAAAAAATCCCGAAGAATAGGGTATGTCACTGAAATCCTTAAATATGAATGAGATTACTCTAGAGCAAATGATTATTCTATTTATTTTGTGCTAATCTCTAGAAGGCCATAGTATCTGAAAATCTGCAATGTCTTGAATAGATGGATGAAAGAAGATTTAATTGAATTAGCAAATGAAAATGAGCCATCTATAGGAGTTGGATCATCAGTCAATCTATCTTTTCAAGGTCAAGATAGCCTTTTACCCTTAAATACAACGATGGTAGTATGTCATATCTGTAAAGAACGTTTTAGTTTTCAAGGAACTCATATTTTTCTTCTCATATATTATTAGGAAAATAGGACAAACTGGTTATTTTTATCCTTCAGAGAACCATGTACACATGCATTGAAAAAATTAAGAAGAAAGGGAAGAAAGAAGGAGGCAACGAAGGACATGAAAGTTCAGTGATCATTTAGAATATATTGTTTTTGCTATAATTAACAATTCACTATTTCCATTGCTATCGATCATTAGCTTTGCATTAATATGTACAATTTTTATGTTTCTATGTATTAGTTAAAAATAATTTTAGTTTGAATTTTAAAATTCAGTTATTTTAATATTATATTATTACCACCATATCTCTAATGTTAAGTTTATAATCCAGTTGTAAGCATTATCAGAAAAGGAAAATAAACAATTAATTCAGAATAAGGACTTAATGAGGATTTTCAATCTTTCTTTACATTCTTGTATAAATCAGTGTTTTTTTCTTAAGATTTGCAAATGCTTACGTGTTACAAATACTTATTTATTATTTTCCAAACACCGTACAGGTATATTCTCTACATAAAAAAATGCAAATTATATGGTGAAACTACACTACATAAGATAAAGTGCTAAATAGAAAAATTTATCCAATTTTTCTGATAAATTGATCAAAAATATGATTTTGTGGAAATTTTTAAATTTCATTCATTTTTATTATACATGTTCAATAATTCCATATTACATATAATATAGCTTTTTGTTACCATGACAAATACCTGAGAAAATATAAGAAAAATTCAATTTCAGCTCATGGTTTCAAAGATTTTAGTCCATAACCAATTAGCCCCATGACTTTTTAGCCTTTGGTGGGGATCACGTGGTGTAGTAAAGTTCATTTTGTGTCTGAGACATGAAAGAATGCCATATGAAGAGGCTGGGATTCCAATATCTACTTCAAGGACATGCCTTCAGTGACCAGAAAACCTCTTAGTAGCTTCACCTCTTAAAGGTTCTATCTCCTCCCAAGAGAGCCACCAATTGTGAAAAAAGTCTTTAACATAGTCTATAATCCTTTGAGGGATACTTATCCAAACAATAATAGAGTAAAATAATATGACATGATTATTTTGAAAATTAACTGGTTTCTTCTAGTCACATTTCTTCCTGAGGTCACGTTTCTGCATAAATTCTATTCTTGTGTCTGAGGAAAGCAACAATGAATGAGACTTGCAAAACCTGGGAGAAAATGAAACAATGAAATCAGAATTTAATCTATTAGAGTAGTAATTTATAAAGTTGATACTACATAATTATCAAAATGTCTCTTTTAAAGAAAAAAGGGCTTGAATCTGGTGAGCAAATTTCAGCGTAAGCTATACATGGCAGTGAATAAAAACTCTGCAGAATGACTCTTCTGGAGTAGCCTAGTTCTCACCAAATTCACGTATAGGGACTAATAGAAAACCTATTAGAGTTTATCACATACAATGTCATTGGAATAGATGCCTTGATGAACTGCTGATCTAGTTTTTGTTCATCATCTTTCTATGTCATTTATCTGACAAAACTCCTTCATTTTAGTATGGCATCATGAAAAATGGTGTGAAAAGAATACAAGATAAAATAAAGCACAGATACCATCTCCTTCTTCAATCTTGTCTTAAACACATCAGTCTGAACACAATAGAGAAAAACATTTTAAAAGAATGAGATTAACCCTCATTCTTTAAATGGTACTCTTGGTTTACTATCATTCTGTGATTAAAACTGCTACCAGTTGAGGAGATGTAATGTTAGGTCAGTAGTTTTGTGGTTAAACATAAAACCAGATTCAAAATCAGTATTCTACTATGGCAAAGTATGCATTATAAAGTTGCTCCAATGATAAGTATAATAATCTTCACTATAATAATCTATCCACTCATAATTTATCTGAATGTATAGCTTGCACTTCCTCTTTTCAATCCTAACTGAGGCTGGAGAATGGTATTTTTGAATTCCAATTCTGCAACTGGCACCCTGCAGGCCTTGGAATGTCTTTATTTTTCTTCTTATTGAATTTCCAACATCTAGTATAGAACAACATATATTATGTCTCCACTTTCCTACAAATTTACTGAATGAACGAATGTATGAATACATTAACAGTGAATCTTAGTAAAGGCAATTATTTACCTAGATTCCTGAAGTTTGCCAAATTGCAGAACTCCTTACAAGGTACTCTTACTACATATATATTTTATATGTTTAACAAGTGATCATGCTGGATGAAGTTATTTCATTATTTTGACATATCCACCTGTCCATTTGTTCTCTATCTTACTTCCTGTACACTATATATATATATACATATATATATATATATATATACATATATATATATAATACATATATTATATATATCTTTAAAATATATATATTTTATTTTAAATTATATAGATATTGTATATCCTTTATCAACATTGCTTACCAATAAAATATAGATATTTATAATATATATAAATTTTATATTATATGAAAATATTTATATAAATATTATGCTATAATATTTATATATGTTCATATTTTATATCAATATAAATACATATAAACATATTTTATACAGGAAAAGAGAAAATAAATGAACCGATGTGTATCTCAAAATAATGAAATAACTACATCCAGGATGATCACTAATTTAAACAGGTTCTATCTACCTAGTGACTAAGGTATTGCTTCCAGCTGGATCCTTCTTGGTATAAAGAGTCACAAGGTCCTGGCTCCTATTTTATTAACTTTTGTCCTATTTTTCCACCTAGTTGTTTTACAGTCTATTATGCATAATCTATATTTAATACTTTTATCCATAAACATATAAACAAAAGCTCACCTCTGAAGTCAAAAGTCCAAAATTAATTCCAATGAAGGTTAAAGCATTAGCGTCAAACCATGTGCTGATTTTACCTCCACAACCCTAAGGAAAAGAAACTACTTAGATTAACTTGGAGATGAAAATGGCTTTAATAACTCTGTTAAGCAGAAGAAAAGACATATAGAGATTACTAATTTACCAATGTCTAGGGAGCTACTTTGTTAGCAGGACACTTCACTTGCTGACTTTAAAGTTGCTAATATATTGACACAAAATCAAAATCAGAAATTTATTAAGTTTTGGAAAGGGGTTTGGCTTTCTGCAGACTACTATTGTAATTCATCAGGGTACATACCACCACTGAAAATAACTATTTCTCAAATATAGAAGTTATTAAAAGATTTAATTCTTGATTTATGCATGAATCAATTATGTAATTGAAAAGATACATAATAAAGTTAGAAGTATAAGTCAATGTATAAATTATAAAAAATATTAGTGGTTCTTGGGAAAGGAATCCCTGGGTTTATCAATATTCCATGTCATTAATACCAGTTGTTCTAGATGAGCTTTTACTTTGTTTCTTCATCACTGTCCTGAATATTACTTTTGTGATCAAGAGAGGGTTCTCTCCTTTTAACTACCATATGTTTTTAATTCTGGTATTGTTGATCCCTTACCAATCCTATCCACCAGGATTCTCACAAAAGTACCTTTTCTTTCTGCAGGGCTTTTGCAGCCTTGTTTAAGAGAAAGGTTGATAGTATCCTAAGTTAAAGGAGTGCTTAAATCACTTACAGTTTATTTATTTATTATATGCCTGAAACAATACTACAACTAACCTAATTACAAGTTCAGTTTCATAATGTGATTTAAGAATGCAGCCACCATGAATAACATGGTATTTATATAAAAATTTGCTCAGAATTCTAAATGAACTTTCAAAACAAACAAGAAACACACTTTCGACCCTTGGACAAACTTTGACTTATTTTTACCTCCAGGTAAGTTGCATTCAGTGGCTCATCACAAAACCATTTTCTTAATGTAGAATTTGTGCAAGAACACAGAACCTGGTCTGAAGTTTCTTTATTCTTATTCTTTATCCAATCTGTGTAATTGTGTTGACCACAACACTGTAACTAGAAAAAAGGTTCTATAAATTTTAGCATAAACTATTCAAAATGCAGTTAATTATATGATTTCCATGCATATTAAAGTGGTTTTGAAGGTAATCTATCTCCCCACTGCAATGTAATGAATTAAATAAGTTTATTTATTTATTTTTTAAATAAGTATATTTTGTTGATTAATTTGTTTGGTGTTGATACTGTTTTTGTCAGCCAGAGCTAAAGATTCATATAAGCAGGTGTCGGTAGATAACATTATATGTCTATTTTATATTATAGGAGTCCCAGATTGAAGACTTACTGGATAAATATATACACAAATGACATTTCACAATGTACTATACTGCAGGAAATTACTTGAGCCTTATCTTGCTCCTAACTGTAGAACTTCTCTCTATATTAATTTAAAATCTGCTGTCACACTTGTTTGGATTATTTAAAGAGAGGGTATTTTTACTTTTTTAGGATTAATGTGAGATATTGACTTTCAATTTGATACTGTGTGAAAAATTTCCACAAAGAATAAAAAATAGGATAATAAAAATAGTCATAGAAATGCTCAAACTTCTAAGAAATGTCTCATTTCCAGTGTCAATTCTGGAATCCTGGTTGAATTGGATGGATCGGAAAGAATCCATTTAAATTTTTGCCACACAGGAAATAACAAAAAAAAAACTGAGTATTTTATTGTTTTCTAAATGTGTTTCCTAATCTTTGCACAATTAGGAAAAGTTTCATGACTTAAATTAATGCTTCAAAGTTAGGTTACTAAATATTAATCAAAATAAACATATATATATATATCATTTATACCTGTCACTAGGAACTACAAACTGAAATCTCCTTATTAACAGTGATGTCTTAACACAATGGTTTTCCTACTTATCATAAGTTTTACTGCAACCTGAAAAATCAGCACAGGTGCAGATCTTATACACCAGAGAAAAATGAGTAAAAGCATTTATAATTAATTTCAATTGAGTTGAAATGCACTTGATATTAAATGTACTAAAAGTAATAACTGTTTTTATGTGAGGCAAAGAGTGTAGCCGTAAAGAATACACAATCCAGTGCTAGAGTCTTTGGTTTTAATCTTGACTCTGTCGCATCTTAGCTGTGTAATTCTGGTAGTTCCCAAGATCTGGCACTATGTAAATGTTTGCTATTTTCTTTTTCTTTTCTTTTTGGTACCAATGATTAAATCCAGGAGGTGCTTAATCACTGAGCCACATCCCTATCCTGTTTTGTTCATTATAGTTGCTCATTATATCCCCAAGTGAAAACTTTCCATATCTTCTATGTATACACTTTTCCAGGTGAAAACAGGTTTGAATGCACGTTAAATATCAATGAAGAAAAAAACAGTTACAAAAGAAGGATAAACTCAAGATGATGAGGATAATGCCACTTCACTCTCTTGCTTGGATGAAATTCAACAAGCTCTTCTTCCTCTACCAACCCCTTGCTCCCACCTATTCTCTCTCCCAACTTCAGTGATCACCTTTGTTACCCAATTATTAGTTTTGTTCTAATTTCATCTTACTGTTTTCTGTAAGGCATTCAGAATAGTCCACTTGGGTATGTCTTCAGGCTTATCTTTAGATCCATACTCAGAAATGACTAAATCCATTTTGTCATGCCACAGTTGTTGAACCTGTTGAAAATCGCATTAAAAAGCAAAAATTTCACAGAAACTTTTCCTAATGGTTCCCCTCAAAACAGTCTTCAATGTCAGAAATAAGAGGGCCTTTTTTTTCAGTGATTTTTTCCATAAAACTCCTTTTAGAAATTTCATTGTCAAAGCATTTGATCTTTCACTTCATGATCTATAGGAAGAATATATTAAACTTACTTCATTATTAGGAGGAATGAATGTGCTAATCTCCAGAATGTCAAGGGGTTCCACATTTCTTCTTATACATTTCTTTTCAGGAATAATTGTGGAAGACTTAGAAAAGACCTAAAAATTATCACTGAAGGTCTTTTCAATGGAAACTAGGCTTCTCCAAGCAAACTTTAGGATTCATTAATTTGATGGCTGTCTGTCCATTCATGGCTTATAATTTAACTTGTACAACTCTGTAAGTTGTAGAAAACTATAGTTATACAAATTATTATTGGTCAGGTAAACAAAAATGATTTTTGGAGGGAGAAAATACCAGTACATTTTCCTCTCTCCAAGCCTGTTTTGCATCTCTTAAGTGATGACCAATAAAAACCTCTCCTTTGAGTTGATTTTTGTATTTTATTGCTTTCCTTATTAATGGAAATGTTAAATAAAATCATTGACGTACCTACTAAATGTGTTTATAAGAATTATGATTTTTCTATTTTAAATATTTTCCATTATAATACTTTAAGGACTCAGAACATCATACTCCAAAGTATGGCACACTGGCATACTGAATATTTTAAGTTAAAGAAATCAAGAGAACTACAAAAGCAGAAAGGTCACTCTCTGAGCTTCTCCCACTTCCTCTCCTCAAGCAAGTTATAAAAAAATTTTCTGACCTAGTTCGACTGAGAGAAGGCCATAAGACTCTCATTCCAAGGGGGTCCTGGTCTATACCCAGAGTCCAAGATGACTCTGAACAAAGAGGCTTTATTAAGTTTCCCACAGTTATTACCATTAGATAATACCCTTTTGTCCTCTAATCACACTTCTGCATGACTGTTAAAAAAATATAGTTTTCCCTGTGTTTTTGGCTCTTTATTTCAGAAGATTCTCGTGTCCCATAAGCATTGGTTCAGTAAATTTGTTATGCTTTTCTCTTGTTAGACTGTCTTTTATTACAGGGGTCTCAGCCATGAATTTGCAATGGGTGAGTAAAAGATATTTACTTTTTCTCCACTATAATACTAACACAAAAAAATGATCATATCTGAATAGGGTAAAATCATTCTTTAAAAATCTAGATAATAGTAACATATATAAGCATTTTAAAAATTATGATTTTCATAGCCAACTTCTAATTTGGCCTTCAATTATATCAAAAGGCAGGAAACACTTTTAAAAGGAATTGACACTTTTAATATTGTTCATTTCAGTACTAGTCTAATGATTTTTTTTATTGCATTAACTGTCTTTGAAAAATGAAAACTAAACAACTTGTGGTAATATTAAAATAATTTAAAAATGTATACAAGTTAAACTTTATTCAGTTACTTATATACCTATGCTTTAAGGCAGAGAAGTTATAATAATATAAAGTGGGGATTTTAAGTCTATTTTATTCTCCATGTTAAGTTTTTATTTAGAACAGTTTTTATTTCCATTTTATGTTGCTGGGGAGGAGAGGAAAGGGACATATTGCTTAATTCAGCCTCTAAAACATTATTTGGGATATTCATAATGTATATGAATGAGTAGTTAGTACATGAGAATTTCACATGTAATTGATGTGACTATTATGTAAATAGAATGCCTTATACATACTCAATTTAATAAGCATCCGATAAAGTTCTACTACATCTTCAAGGCTGAGTTAATACTATAAATGGCATAAAAACTTAGAAGTTCATAAGACTTTTTCAATACAAAAGTCAAGTTGATATCAACAATGTTGCTAGCTCTGGGGTTAGTTAATAAGTGCTCCAGTCCAGGTTCTGTTATTTGGTCATGAAATACATTAATGATTATTTTTCATCTCAACCTCTCAGTGTCCTCTTCTATAAAGTGGGAGTAACAGTGCATATCTAGTTGTTGTTGGGAGGAAGTTTAATATAATGTCCATGGAGTACTTATAACAGTCTTTGGCATAATAGTAATTAGTAGTTATTCTTTTTATTATATGTAGAGGTAAGTATGTGAATAATATTGAAGTAAGTATGATTCTGATAAATTATGTTTATGTAATCAGAATCCTTATATGTTATGTTGAGGTTATATGACCAGGTTCCAAAGTTTGAGGCTGTTGTGCTGGGTGCAATCTGGTGTCTTGCCACCAAAACAACTTTCTAAACACCAACTTATATGGCTGATACATACCCCACCCCATAAACACATGCATACAGGCACACATGTACATACACTGTTTACATATACATTACTTTTTGGATGAGAAACAAGAAATTTAAGCTGTAAGTGCCAGGCCATTAATAACAGGCTTTGGGTAATGAGACACCAAGATGACAGACAATGGTGTTATACAGAAACAGGAACAGTTTTGTTGGACTGTGGCAGTTACCCTGGGGAGATCCTAAAAACCACAAGAATTAATTAGGGACTCCTTCAAGATTAAGGAAGAGAAAGAAAGAGAACTTTTGAGTATCTGCTTTATTAACTTGTTAGTTAATAATTACAAGGTGAGTAGGTTGTTGATCTGTAATCATACTCAGATCCTTGTAACTGCTCTTTTTTCATTACAGGATACAGATTACAGGATAATCTAGCAAGCCTCAAGAACAGTTCTGAGCTGCACTGGAACACTACAATTTCTTATATTATTAAAAGTAATTGTGGGCAGTAATACATTTTCTTATCATAAAGTTTTTATGGATAATTTATTCTATGAATTTTAAGCTTAATTCGATAAATACAAATCTCATTATAATTAACTCAATTATATCATTAGGATGTTATCTATACAAGATATATGAATTTTCAGTTCATCTTGTTTAAAAAAATCACTGCATTTCAAATAAGTACAGGTCTAAATATACTCTGTGTGTGTGTGTGTGTGTGTGTGTGTGTGTGTGTATAATCTACATTACTATAATTGGGTCAGTAATGGTAGCCAAGGTTGACTAGGGGAGGATGGGAAGTAGGGATATGGATCTGGGTTCCTAAAACTCAGTACTACCTCATATGCATTTTTTTTTGTCATTTACAACTACTTAGGCAAAGTTAAAGACAAGTTCCTCTAGCCCACCCATACAATCTGACCCCTCCCCCTTCCTATATAGAATTTGAGTCCTTCTACTAAACATTTTGCCCCCAAAGAAGTTTTCTTTTCTTGGCTTTTAATTTAGGCTCAAAGATCTCACTAATGGAAGGTACCCAATTTTCTTTATATTTCAAATAAAAGAATATTGATAAGGGTTCATTTTCTATACCTCCTCTTTCTTTGTGAAGACGAGTGCTGAAAATACAACTTGGACACCAAGGGCCAATGACAACACTACTGCATACTAAAACACAAGAAAAACAGAGATGACGTTTAGTTTTTAATTTATATTTTAGATGCTATAATAATGAGAAAATACACCTCATATGAAATATACCAGCCTAAGATATACATAGGTATCCCTAAATTTTATTCTTCATAAATACTGGCATAATTATTGAAATAAGAAGTCAATAAAAAATCAATTAATGTCTGGATAAGAATACTCTAGAAAGAAGTGATCATATTCTATGAGAACCCAAACAGGCTACTTGGTCTAATGGAGTTGTTCATGATATCCTCTTAATTCAGAAATAAAGTTGTTCCAAAGCGGAATTCAAATATATGGCACTCCACTTATCAGATCATTCTGCTAAACTTGTGATCTAATTTGCAACCTATTCTACCATGTATGAAGTAAAAAGTACACCAATAGTAGCTTCAATAATAAACTTAATTCTGCATGTGTTCTTGAACTAGTTCTTTGAAAAATTAAAGCTTCAAATAAAATTATTTTCACATGAATTAGACTGTTTTCTTTCTTAAAACCTATAGACACTTCAGTCTTTATCATCAGAGTTGAATGTATTGGTACATATAATCTAGAGTTTATAATAATTTACAATTCAGCAGTCTAAATATTTAAAAGGTAGAATATAAGTAGTAATTATTTACTGTTCATATTATTAATTTCATATAGTTTAAACATTTGATACTTTAAACTAGCCAATTAATACAAGTCTAAATGTACTCTGTGCATGTGTGTGTTTGTGTGTGTGTGTGTGTGTGTGTGTGTGTGTGTGTAATCTAGACTAACGGCAGCTAAGGTTGACTGGAGGAGGATGGGAAGAGGGATATGGATCTGGATTCCTAAAACTCAGTATACCTCATATGCACCTACATTTTTTGTCATTTACAACTTTAGGCAAAGTAAAGACAAGTTCCTCTAGCCCACCCATACAATTTATAATTGGGTCAGTAATGGTAGCCAAGTCCTTATTTTCTATTTGGCATAAATAATTTTTTTATTTTCTGAAACAGAATTTCAGAGATAAAACTATTTCTTGACATGTATTGAGAAGTTTAAATTTACAATTCTACATATACTATCTCACTTGATAATCATTAAAGATAAAAAGAGATTGGTAAGGCAATAAAAAGCGTACATAATAATTAAGAAATGACTAGATTAGATTAGAGCAGATTACTAGATTATATTATATTAGTGTCTTGAATTAGAGCAGGTATAAACAAAATCCCTTTAAGTTGTGGAATAGCCTTTAGGCCTACACAATTTATCAGTTGACTGTGCACATTAAAGTGGTTCAAAGGAATGTGTTCTTCAGAAAAATATTGGTATATTCAGAGAAGAATTAGCAAGGGTCATGATGATAAAAAGAGCAGTAGACTTCCATGGAGTGTCTAGAAGGGACAGTAGTATCTTTGCTCCAGGGCTTAACCTCTCAGATCTTATATACACATGCATCTTTATGAGGGTATCTATGAAACTTTTATCATTTGGATGCTCTTAATACATAAATCACACGGGGCATTTATGTTTTTCTCGCTCTACTTTCCTCCTTTAGTTATCATCCCTAATCCCCAACATTATACTAGTAGCAGACTGTGTGCTTCTGTTGCTTAACTGGTAATTTGTGCAAAGGGAAAAAGAAATCAAGATTTTTCTTTCAAGTCATTTCTGTCCTGGTTTCCCTATCCCAAATCTGAAGGCCAATCTGAAAATTAGGCTAATTATCCTGGAAAGAGAGAAAGATAAGACTTGAGAAGAAGGCTGGGTTTTGGAGGAGAATAAGAAGAGAATGGAGTCACTTTTTAGACTAAGAAGATTCTGAAACAGATCCTGGAAATTGTGGTTCCCAGAACAATAGGCACACAGCTTCTTGGCATCTTCCTGGTAAGACACTATAGGGAAATGACACTGTAATTTCCAGCCTTGACTAAAATGTTCATGACCAGGGTAAAAGTCTATTAACTCTAAATTGCAATTACTAAATATAAGTAGTAACTGATCCTTATGTCAGGTGTGATTCCATTAATTGCCATGTCATTGAGGAGGTGTGACTCTCACAGGGGCAGGATCCTGCTGGGAAGGAATCTAATGGCTATTTGCTAATCCTTCACAAAAGGGTTTCACTGGTATGCCTGCACTGAAATATGCTGGATGAATAGCCCCCTGTTGCTATCATCCCAGGCCATTCCAACAGCAGAAGGAGTACATCTGAAGGCACCAGGAGACTTTTGCTTTTGTGGTAACCAGTGCAAACTGGTAACTAGTGTCCAGAGTGACCAATTAGACCTCAGTGGTACACAAAAGCAAGGTACCTCTACATTCTTCCTGGAAATGAAAAGAAGGGCTACAACTGAATCCTTTATCTGCTTGATAGGAGAGTGGTTATAAATTCAAATTTTATTCAAAGAAAAGTTTAAAAGCTGTATTTCATCTAAGTGATATGTCATCCATACCTGCCACATGTGTGGTGAATGGCTCATGTTCAGGTGTACACTACTGATCATCCTTCATCTTTCCATGTTAGGTGCTAAGAGAGAGAGATAAGAGGCTAGACAACTGCCATGAGTCAGTCCCTCTCAGCAGTTAATTTCTCTTCGTTAAATAATAAAGTAGTTTTTAAATTATAAGGTAGTTTTCCATATGGCACACTGACAGGCAAAAATATAATGACTAGAGGACATGTTTTCCCTCCTCCTCTTCCTCTCCCTCCTCCACCTGCACCTCCTTTCCCTTTTTTTGGTACTACTCTTCCCCCTCCTACTCCTTCTTTACTTTGCTCATTGACTCTTATATACTTTATTATGATTTTAGTCTTCAGATTCCTAAGTTTGGTTAACTGTACTTCATCCAGGAAATGGGTTAGTGTTGACTGTATATTGAAAATTAAATATTTAAGAGTGCAACAATGGAGGTACCTGGTCCATGGGGAAAAAAAAACAATCTACCTGGAAGTTTCTTGGGCATGGAATGTCATTCAGATTACTTCCAAGGTCATGCTCTACTGAAATACTATAGCAACATAAATTGCAATTGCTCATATGAGTAACTTGGATACTCAATATATACAACATGAAATCGGGCTATTGAAGTAAAATACATACCAGAATTAGGAGCCATACAATTTTGATGTGAATTGACAAATAACCCAACAGACAAAGAAGAACAACAGCAGATCCCATTCCAATCAAGATTTGAGAAATATATATAATGAATTGTTTGTTTTCATCTGTGGAAAGCACAAAATGACTTATTATGAAGTGATATTTTATTTACTTTCTATTTAATAATAAAGGCAGTTCAATGTTTTCCTATTACTAAATCACTAGGATTTTTTCTCATTTGATCTCATTCCAGCATCTCTTATTTACTCTTAGCAACACCTTCTTTTCCTTTCCTGACAAAATAGAGAATTCCTTCAATCACAGAGAATCTTGTTACCTTTATCTTCATTCTATTCTATGATAGAAGACAAAAAAAAATTGTTTCTAGGTTGACCTCTTCTATTTCTAATGCATATTCAAACATTCATGTGTTTACTCATTCATGCATACATTCATTAAAATAATTTTTGGTACTCATATTTGTAGGTTGATTGTCCCTTATTCTTGTATATACTCTGAATTCATTTATAATAAGTTCTTTCCTTAACTAAACTGTGATTATTCAGTGTCAGTGACTGTATATTTATCTGGCTAACAGACTAACTGTTGAATTGTGGTGGTACATCACAGATTGTAAAACAGTAAATGCACAACAAATATTTGTTTTTTTTAGAAGACAAATACATGAGTTACATATGGTTTACATTTTTCTGGAAGAACAATGGAGGCAGGGGTATCCTGGAACAGTTTGTGCTGGCTCATAAAAGTCAATTGTTAAGTTTTCAGGAAATTTACAAGCCAACTGAATTCACATTGGGGTGGGGGAGTATTTAAACTATGGGAATGAACAGATGCCATGAATCAAGATTCTCTAATCAAGAACCAGTTGCTAAACATTCACCAGCATTGTACTGGACACCAGGGACACACCATCCAGTGAGCAAAGGAGGTTAAAGGGTTTGGTTTAAGATTACCGGAAAAAGTAGTATCTGAGCATAGTCTTTAAACAATAATTGAAAATATCCAGGCTGGAGTGGTAGAAGCATTGCTGAAATTATGGGCACTTTGTGTGCTGTTTTCCAATTTTTCTCACTTGAATGAAGTTCAATGGGGACAGGAACTGGATCTTTTTTGTTCATGATAGTATCTTCCACATATGGGGCAATGTCTGACATGGAGAAGATGCTTAATTTGGGGCACATGAATAAATAATGGCAATGAGGATCCAGAGAAGAGCTTTCAAGAGGGGAGCTACATGGTCAAATTTGCATTTGAGTGAATTATGTTTGTGATATTTGGAAGATAACTGAGAGAAATGATAAGAGCAAAAGACTCTTGGAAGTTATTACAGTGTCAGGAGATACATTGGACCTTTCGTTGAATGGGCTTACCATGAAGGGAAGGTGAGCACAAAGGTGTTTTAAAAAGAGGAAAATCAAGTGAAAATGGAAGATATGTAATAAAGGAAGACTTAATATTTGGGATCTTAATTTGGATGTATTTAATTCCAGATCCTAAAACCTTAATCAACATTTCACTAACTGATCTGAGTACACAACTTTAAAAATATAACTTAAAAGAATAAGTTCCTTACTTATTTTTACCTTTTCTGGAGCTTTTTACAACCCAATACACCAAGATTAACAAGAATTATCTGTCAACTCCACAATGAAGAAAAAGAAAAAGAAAAAAAAAAACTTTTTGCTCCACCTTAATTGCTAAATTAGGTATTGTGTGGGTCCTTAGTCCATTGCTTGGCACACACTGAACCCTAATTAAGTGGAAGCTGTTATTATAATTATTGTGTGGATGGAAAGGATGGAAGTTTGTTGTTAAGATCTTCACAGCCCCATGACTCTGGGAAAGGCGCTAAATTATTCAGACATCACTCGTCTTGTCCATAAGCAAAATATATAAACATAAGAGAATAAAGATATCAGGCATTTAATACAGTTTAAGGCTAGCTAGATAATTCAATTTTGTAGGACTTTATAACATATTAAAGTTTTCTATTTAGCATTTCCTTCCCTACATTTTTTTCTTATTTGATATCCACTAAGAAATAAGTCAACTCTACACTGAATGTTTGGCCTTTCATTTAATGATGAATAGTGCTGTTTAACAGAGGGTACTGTGAGAGTGGATATGTTCTTTGTCTGTGTAGTCCAACAAGATGGCCAATAGCCATAAATGCCTACTGAACACTTGAAATGTGTATTTCTTCCCTTGAACAGAAGATGTTTATATTAAAATAACCCACGGCCTATTTATTCCTATACTCCAGTCTACAGTGACACTACAAATCACAAAATGGAAAAATAAAGGCAATGTAAAGATCTCACTTTTTTTTTTCATAAAGAAAGAGGTTCATCTATTTCATCCATGATTTCAAATTTGGAGAATATTATATTTTATTTGTGTGATGGTGAAAATAGTTTGTAATTAAAATTTAAAAGATATTATTTGACTATGTTGATTTTTCAAGTCTACAGATCTGTAAATTCTAGAGTTGGCAGAAAACTCAGTTTTCCTTTCCCTCCTCTCTCTTGTTCAGTAACAGCTCCTGGTTCCCCCACCTCCTCAAATTGCCCCTCCTTTATGATACTGGATTTAAACCCTGTTTTTTAATAAGGCATTTATGAAGTCAACTGGCAAGACCTTTAGAAGGAATGGTGGGCCATACTTAATGGATGTTAGAGAAATACTGCCACCTGCTGAATAGATCATCATAATTGTTTTAAGTGTAATGCCTTGTTTATTTCATTAAGAGAAAAAGAAAAATATACATACCCAAAGCTGTTAAAAAAGTATTTCTATCTAATAAAAGGCATGCACCAAATCCCACGAATAAAAGTCCAAGAATCTGTAAGAAGTCAATATTTTCAGTAATTGTCTAGATGAATGCATTATATTTTCTTCATTAAAAATATGAAAATTCTTACCAAAAAAGCTGAATTAATGAGATTAAGAAAGTACTTAAAAATTAATACTTTGTTTTTCTTTAACATTCTGCTTTTCTCTGGAAATTGGTGAATCTGAAAAGATAACCACAAGTTTACTATAAACATTCAACATAATAAAACTTTATAATTCTGCCTACTTATGACCTTTGTGTATTTTTCTTCTTAAAGCAGTTTTCAGTGTAACATTCCTGTGTTCCAATATAAGCATGTACTGAAGGTCCCTTGAGACTGTACCCATCTTTCTGTATCTGCATTGCTTTGGAGCTGAGGCTGTGAAGAATGTCAACAGTGCTTTACTGACCCTCTTGCAACTTTCAGATATTTTATTTTGTTTTTAATCTTCATACACCTTGCTCCCCTTGCTAGAAGCATTTCTTAACCTTAGTCTAAGCTTTCCCTCACATCTGCTTGGCCTCCTTTTTCCAGGATAATGTAAACTCTTCATGGAAATCTCAGCTTAGAGGTCTTTCTTTAACTCCAGTTTGTCTCTCTCTGTTTTATCATTCACCTTTTTTCCTATCTAGAATTAGAGATATTTAAGTTGAAAAACAGGTCGTGATGCAGTTATAATGCCCAAGTCTAATGTATAATAGTACTCAACATATTTGTTAAATCAAAAAAGCAGTGAGTTTGTTTTAAAGAATTACTTACAGTTGTTAATGTTAAATAATTAGTTTTCAGATAGTCAATTTTCCTAAATTCTTTGTGGAAAATCAACACTCACCCCACTGAATTTTGATGATTTGTTTATTAGACATGGAGGTTTTAAAATCTGGGTATGTTTCTGGCTTTTCTCTTTTTCTTCATTGTTTCCATGCTCACTAGCACCATATTTTAAAAAGTATTATAGTTGACAATGTTTTTTTTTTTTTTTTAAAAAGAGAGTGAGAGAGGGAGAGAGAGAGAGAGAATTTTTAATATTTATTTTTTAGTTCTCGGCGGACACAACATCTTTGTTTGTATGTGGTGCTGAGGATCGAACCCGGGCCGCACGCATGCCAGGCGAGCGCGCTACCGCTTGAGCCACGTCCCCAGCCCAGTTGACAATGTTTTAATATATGCAGTACCTAAACTGACATGATGAGAGCAGATTTAATACACTAATTTTAAACTATTTGTACCTGATTAGGAAGGAACCAATATGACTGGCAAGTGGCAGGATGTACTGGAATGTGGAAAAATAATAATGCCCATGTCAAATTCTACCTACTTTCCTCCCTACTTTGCCCTGAAACCAAATGCGTCCTAAAAACTCACAAAGTACCACCAGACTTTGTCTTCAACCTCTGCTTTGAACTTGGCCGCTGTCATTTGGTTTCTTCAATTTCTGTCCTAAAGTCTTATTCTTGGATTTCTTCAATGCCTGGCATATTTTGACAGGACACACACTTGGAAA